>NW_026706263.1:0-200452 GCF_029867415.1 Vicia villosa
TTATGGAATCTCAACCTCTATAGGTAGGACTGCCTCCATGCCATATACAAGGGAGAAAGGAGTTGCTCCAGTCTAAGTACGTACTGATGTACGGTAACCGTGAAGAGTAAAAGGGAGCATTTCATGCCAATCTTTGTAAGTGATGACCATTTTCTGAATGATTTTCTTGATGTTTTTGTTAGCCGCTTCTACAGCTCCATTCATCTTTGGTCTGTAAGGAGACGAGTTGTGATGTTCAATCTTGAATTCTTCACAATGTTCCTTCATCATTTTGTTATTCAAATTTGACCCATTGTCAGTGATTATCTTGCTAGGAATACCGTAGCAACAGATGATGTTATTCTTGATAAATCTGACGACAACTTTTCTTGTAACGTTTGCATATGAAGCTGCTTCGACCCACTTGGTGAAATAGTCTATGGCTACCAAGATGAAGCCATGTCCTTTGGAAGCTTTTGGCTCAATCATTCCGATCATGTCGATTCCCCACATGGAGAAAGGCCAAGGGGAAGATAGTATGTTGAGAAGGGATGGTGGCACATGAATTCTATCGGCGTAGATCTGACATTTGTGACACCTCTTTGCTTACTCGTAGCAATCTGACTCCATTGTCAGCCAATAATATCATGTTCTTAGTAATTTCCTTGTCATGGTGTGTCCATTGGTGTGAGTACCAAAGGAACCTTCATGTATTTCTCTCATGAGTATTTCTGCTTCTTTCTTGTCAATGCATCTGAGCAGGACCATGTCGAAATTTCTCTAGTACAGAACATCTTCATTCAGGAAGAATCTTCCAGCTAACTTTCTCAAAGTTTTTCTATCTTTCTTTGATGCCCAAGAGGGTACTCTTGCCTTTAAAGAAAGTTCTTAATGTCGTGATACCACAGTTTATCGTCGATGATTGCTTCTACTGTGAAAACATGAGCGGTCCTATCCAGGCGCATAACATCGATCCGAGGAATGTCATTCCAATGATTTATCCTAATCATGAAAGAGAGTTTGGCTAATGCATCAGCCAAGTTATTTTCTTCTCGAGGAATGTGACGAAAATCTACCCTGTCGAAGAATGGTAACAATCTTCTCGCATAATCTTTGTAAGGGATTAGCCTATGTTGGCGTGTTTCCCATTCTCCTTTGATTTGATTGATGACCAAAGCAGAATCTCCGTATACATCCAAGTGTTTGATTCTTAGATCTACGGCTTTTTCGAGACCCATGATGTAAGCTTCATATTCGGCCTCATTGTTTGTGCACTTGAAAGTTAATCTGGCGGTAAATGGAATATGGGTACCTCGAGGGGTAACAATGATTGCCCCAATTCCTCGTCCATAAGCATTGACGGCTCCGTCAAAGATCAAGCCCCATTGGGTTCCTATCTCAGGTCCTTTGTCTGGTAGTGGCTCGTCGTAGTCTTTCATCTTGAGGTACATGACGTCCTCGTCCGAAAAGTCAAAACTGGTTGATTCATGACCATTGAGTGGATGGTGAACCAGGTGCTCAGCTAGGATACTTCCTTTCACGGCTTTCTGAGCGTGATACTCAATGTCATACTCTGATAACAACATCTGCCAACGGGCAATTCTCCCGGCTAAGGCAGTCTTCTCAAAGATGTACTTAATTGGATCCATATGGGAAATCAAACAAGTAGTATGTCGAATCATGTACTGGCGGAGACGCTTGGCAGCCCAGGCTAAAGCACAACACGTCTTCTCGAGCATGGAGTAGCGGGATTCACAGTCAGTGAGTTTCTTGCTCAGGTAGTATATGGCATGCTCTTTTCTTTTTATCTTGTCTTGCTGTCCAAGGACACAACCCATGGAATCTTCTAAGACGGTTAAGTACATTATCAAAGGTCTTCCTTCCACTGGAGGAGACAGGATGGGTGGTTCGAGCAGATATTCCTTAATGCTGTCGAACGCTTTCTGACAATCGTCTGTCCAGACGCAACTCTGATTTTTCCGTAGAAGTTTGAAAATTGGAGCACAAGTTGCAGTCATGAGATATATGAATCTCGAGATGTAATTCAGACGCCCAAGAAATCCTCTAACTTGTTTCTCGGTTCTGGGTGAAGGCATTTCCTGAATTGCCTTGACTTTGTCTGGATCTACTTCAATTCCTCGTTTGCTGACGATGAAACCAAGGAGTTTTCCTGAGTAGACACCAAAGGTACACTTGTTGGGATTCAGGCGAAGTTGAAACTTCCGTAAGCATTGAAATAACTTTGTCAGATTCTGTATGTGATCTTCCACATTTTCTGATTTGGCAATCATGTCATCCACATATACTTCCACTTCCTTATGCATCATGTCGTGGAAAAGTGTAGTCATGGCTCTTTGATAAGTTGCCCCTGCGTTCTTTAGTCCAGAAGGCATAACGCGGTAGAAGAACGTACCCCAGGGGGTGATGAAAGCTGTTTTCTCCATGTCTTCAGGTGCCATCTTGATTTGGTTGTATCCCGAAAATCCGTCCATGAATGAGAAAACTTTGGATTCTACTGTACTGTCAACCAACATGTCAATATGTGGTAAAGGAAAATCATCCTTAGGGCTAGCTTTGTTCAAATCTCTGTAGTTGACGCACATGCGGACTTTTCCGTCTTTCTTAGGAACGGGAACAATGTTAGGTAACCATTGAGGGTATTCTGAAGTGACGAGGAAACCAGTGTTGATTTGCTTTTGAACTTCCTCTTTGATTTTCATAACCATTTCCGGATGAGTTCTTCTCAATTTTTGTAGACCGGAGGGCACTATACTTTTAATGGTAAGTGATGCTCCACTATACTGGTATCCAACCCTGGCATATCTTGATAAGACCAAGCGAAGGCATCTGAAAATTCTTTGAGCAGTTGTATCAAACTCTCTCTGATCTCTGAACTGAGCGAAGCACCAATCTTAACCTATTTTATAATTCCATTGGAACCAAGGTTAATGATCTCTAGAGGCTCATTGTATGGATGAATGGCCTTTTCCTTTTGTTGAAGTAATCATGAAATTTTCTTTGATATTTCTTCGTCTTATTCTTCCTCTGCCTCGAATACAGGAAACCCAAAGCTTGGAGAAGTCATACGATCGTACGTTTCAACGGGGTATTTTATGATTAATCTGCATATGTGTGATGATTTTATTTAGACAACGAGGGAAGGCTCGGTGTATGCAGTTAATGGAATATTTTGATGTTTTTTAAGGGTGTTTTTTAGGATTACCAATTTCCAAAAAAAGAAAAGGGAAAAACTAACGAAGCAACAAAATGACATTTTTATTTATTGACAGTCACTTCTTGAAACAAAGACCCTATAAAACAAACCTCTATTGCTTTGGGCGAAGTAAAGAGGGACATTTTCCTAAGAAATAGTAAAATGCAAAGCCCTATGAAACATCTCTTCACCCTAGGCTATGGTGAGAGGATAAAATAACGGTGAAAGTTCCTACTTAGGAGTGCGAACAATAGTCGAAACTTCAACAGTTGTACAATAGTGGCGAACCCCATTGTGCACTAGGTAATCCGGCATCTTAGGCTTAAGTTGGCCTGTGGTAGGTCTTGATTTACCAACCACTGTCTTTGCAACACTCAGACGATCTTCTTCTACTTCAGCAGACTGAGCAATGTGAGCATACCCATTTCCAAGTGGAGTATATCGGTTTTTCTTTTGAGGAAACTTCCAATCTTCTGAATGGAGAGACACGTTGTCGGAGACACTTTCGAGATCACCCTCTTCTGTATTTAGGTCTTGCTCTTCTCCCAAGATGGCATTGACTAGGTATGTATACTCTAAATCCGTAGCCTCTGAGGGTGACTTGGGGGATATAATCCTCAATGATGACTTCACCAGTCGATGATGATGAATAGCAAGGGTTATATATCTCTTTTGGCAGAGTAAGGTACTCACAGTCAATGTTCCATCCAATTGGAACAATGTCTTCAAGAGATATTTTTGAACTTTCAGGAGCGGAGTATTTCACCATGTAATCGAATTTTCCGCTTGGTTCCCCTAATGTATCCCAAGTTTCTTCGGGGATAGGAGGAACTTCCTCTGATGAACCATGACTTCTGGTGGTGAAGCTGTTTGTAACTTCGTCACTGCTTGGCTGAGTCTTCCATTTAGATCCTTTAGTCGGATAACAGCAAGGTGACTCAGACTCTGGTAGGGAGACGTATCCTGCTTTGTTAAGATAGGATAGCCATTCCTCTTCATCAGTGTTTTCCGTACCAATGGTATTGACTGTTTGTTGAACAGGTTGAAGAAAACCTCCGCTGTGGAAAGTTTCTTGAATTGGAAGAACTACCTCAATTCCTGGAATAGCCTTTGATGATGTTGGAAAGAATCCAACTCCTGTTCTGTTCTTGTTGTTGGTAGGAATATTAATGTGCCCCCAACCACTGGTAGTACCATCCTTTACAACTTGGATTGCATCTTTGTAAGAAGAAATAGACGCTGCTTTCTCCTATCCTTTTTCTTTATCCAAGGAAAGTGCTTGAAATTTAGTTCCAGCGACTTGTTTTAGTTCTATGTCGGAGAATGATGACAGGTTGCTAACGATCAAAGCTCGTTCTCCACATACGGTTACCAACTTGTCATTTCTTATGAACCTCAGTTTCTGATGAAGTGTTGAAGTAATTGCCCCAGCTTCGTGAATCCATGGGCGACCTAGCAAACAACTGTATTGTGCCGGGATATCCATAACTTGGAAAGTGATTTTGAACTTCTGAGGTCCAATAGTTATGGGAAGATCTACTTCTCCAAAAACTGACTTCCTTGATCCATCAAATGCTTTGACGATGACATGACTGTCCCTTAGCGGGTAATCTTTGAAGGATAATCTTGACAATGTTGATTTTGGCATGACGTTGAGAGAGGATCCATCGGTACGGAAAACACCGATGAAGAGGAATGGTTATCCTATCTTAACAGAGCAGGATATATCTCCCTACCAGAGTCTGATCCACCTTGCTGTTATCCAACTAAAGGATCTGAAAGTAAGACTCAACCAAGCAGGGATGAAGTTACTGACAGCTTCACCACCAGAAGTCATGGTTCATCAGGAGAAGTTCCTCCTATCCCCGAAGAGACTTGGGATACATTAGGAGAACCAAGCGGAAAATTCGACTACATGGTGAAATACTCCGCTCCTGAAAGTTCAAGAATCTCTCTTAAAGATATTGTTCCAACTGGATGGAACATTGATTATGAGTACCTCTCTCAGCCAAAAGAGATGTATAATCCTTGCTATTCATCATCATCTACTGGTGAAATCATCATTGAGGATTATATCCCCAAGTCACCTTCCGAGGCTACGGATCTAGAGTTCACATATCTAGTCATTGCCATCTTGGGAGAAGAGCAAGACCAAAATACAGAAGAGGATGATCTCGAAAGTGTCTCCGACAACGAGTCTCTCCATTCAAAAGATTGGAAGTTTCCTCAAAAGAAAGTTCGACATACTCCACTCGGAAATGGATATGCTCACACCGCTCAGTCTGCTGAAGTAGAAGAAGATCGTCTGAGTGTTGCAAAGACAGTGGTTGGTAAATCAAGACCTACCACAGGCCAGCTTAGGCCTAAGGTTCCAGATTACTTAGTGCACAATGGGGTTCGCCACTACTGGACAGCTGTTGAAGTTTCAACTGTTGTTCGCACTCCTAAGTAGGAACTTTCACCGTTATTTTGTCCTCTCACCATAGCCCAGGGTGAAGAGATGTTTCATAGGGCTTTGCATTTTACTATTTCTTAGGAAAATGTCCCTCTTTGCTTCGCCCAAAGCAATAGAGTTTTGTTTTATAGGGTCTTTGTTTCAAGAAATGACTGTCAATAAATAAAAATGTCATTCTGTTCCTTCGTTTAGTTTTCCCTTTTCTTTTTTCGGAAATTGGTAATCCTAAAAAACACCCTTAAAAAACATCAAATATTCCATTAACTGCATACACCGAGTCTTCCCTCGTTGTCTAAATAAACTTATCACACATATGCAGATTAATCATAAAATACCCCGTTGAAACGTGCGACCGTATGACTTCTCCAAGCTTTGAGTTTCCTGTATTCGAGGCAGAGGAAGAAGAAGACGAAGAAATATCAAAAGAAATTTCACGGTTACTTCAACAAAAGGAAGAGGCCATTCAGCCATACAATGAGCCTCTAGAGATCATTAACCTTGGTTCCGATGGAAACAGAAAAGAGGTTAAGATTGGAGCTTCGCTCAGTTCAGAGATCAGAGAGAGTTTGATACAGCTACTCAAAGAATTCTCAGATGTCTTCGCTTGGTCTTATCAAGATATGCCAGGGTTGGATACCAGTATAGTGGAGCATCACTTGCCATTAAAAGCAGAATGCCCTCCGGTCAAGCAAAAATTAAGAAGAACTCATCCGGAGATGGCCATGAAAATCAAAGAGGAAGTTCAAAAGAAGATCAACGCAGGTTTCCTCGTCACTTCAGAATGCCCTCAGTGGTTAGCTAACATTGTTCCCGTTCCTAAGAAAGACGGAAAAGTCCGCATGTGCGTCGACTACAGAGATTTGAACAAAGCTAGCCCTAAGGATGATTTTCCTTTACCACATATTGATATGTTGGTAGACAGTACAGCAAAATCCAAAGTTTTCTCGTTCATGGACGGATTTTCAGGATACAACCAAATCAAAATGGCACCTGAAGACATGGAAAAAACAGCTTTCATCACCCCCTGGGGCATGTTCTGCTACCGTGTTATGCCTTTTGGACTAAAGAACGCAGGGGCAACTTATCAAAGGGCCATGACTACGCTTTTCCATGATATGATGCATAAGGAAGTGGAAGTCTATGTGGACGACATGATTGCCAAATCAGAAAATGAAGAAGATCACATACAGAATCTGACAAAGTTATTTCAACGCTTACGGAAGTTTCAGCTTTGCCTGAACCCCAACAAGTGCACCTTTGGTGTCTATTCAGGAAAACTCCTTGGTTTCATCGTCAGCAAACGAGGAATTGAAGTAGATCCAGACAAAGTCAAGGCAATTCAAGAAATGCCTTCGCCCAGAACCGAGAAACAAGTTAGAGGATTTCTTGGACGTCTGAATTACATCTCGAGATTCATATATCTCATGACTGCGACTTGCGCTCCTATTTTCAAACTTCTACGGAAAAATCAAAGTTGCGTCTGGACAGACGATTGTCAGAAAGCGTTCGACAGCATTAAGGAATATCTGCTCGAACCACCCATCTTATCTCCTCCAGTGGAAGGAAGACCTTTGATAATGTACTTAACCGTCTTAGAAGACTCCATGGGTTGTGTCCTTGGACAGCAAGACGAGACAAAGAGAAAAGAGCATGCCATCTACTACCTGAGCAAGAAATTCACTGACTGTGAATCCCGCTACTCCATGCTCGAGAAGACGTGTTGTGCTTTGGCCTGGGCTGCCAAGCGTCTCCGCCAGTACATGATTCGACATACTACTTGTTTGATCTCTCATATGGATCCAATCAAGTACATCTTTGGGAAGCCTGCTTTAACCGGGAGAATTGCCCGTTGGCAGATGTTGTTATCAGAATATGACATTGAGTATCACGCACAGAAAGCCGTGAAAGGAAGCATTCTAGCTGAGCACCTGGCTCACCATCCAATCAATGGTCATGAATCAACCAGTTTCGACTTTCCGGACGAGGACGTCATGTACCTCAAGATGAAAGATTACGATGAGCCACTACCAGACGAAGGACCTGAGATAGGATCCCAGTGGGGCTTAATCTTTGACGGAGCTGTCAATGCTTATGGACGAGGAATTGGGGCAATCATTGTCACACCTCAGGGTACCCATATTCCATTTACTGCCAGATTAACTTTCAAATGCACAAACAATGAGGCCGAATATGAAGCTTGCATCATGGGTCTCGAAGAAGCCATGGATCTAAGAATCAAACACTTGGATATATACGGAGATTCTGCTTTGGTCATCAATCAAATCAAAGGAGAATGGGAAACACGCCAACCAGGGCTAATTCCTTACAAAGACTACGCGAGAAGATTGTTACCATTCTTCGACAGGGTAGATTTTCATCACATTCCTCGCGAAGAAAACAATTTGGCTGATGCATTAGCCACACTCTCTTCCATGATTAGGATAAATCATTGGAATGACATTCCTCGGATCGATGTTATGCGCCTGGATAGGCCCGCTCATGTGTTCACAGTAGAAGCAATCATCGACGACAAACCGTGGTATCACGACATCAAGAACTATCTTCAAAAGCAAGAGTATCCTCTCGAGGCGTCAAAGAAAGATAGAAAGACTTTGAGAAAGTTAGCTTGTAGATTCTTCTTGAATGAAGATGTTCTGTACAAGAGAAACTTTGACATGGTTCTGCTCAGATGCATTGACAGAAAAGAAGCAGAAATACTCATGAGAGAAATACATGAAGGTTCCTTTGGTACTCACACCAATGGACATACCATGACAAGGAAAATACTGAGAGCAGGATATTATTGGCTGACGATGGAGTCAGATTGCTACCAGTACGCAAAGAGGTGTCACAAATGCCAGATCTACGCCGATAGAATTCATGTGCCACCATCTCTTCTCAACATACTCTCTTCCCCTTGGCCTTTCTCCATGTGGGGAATCGACATGATTGGAATGATCGAACCAAAAGCGTCCAACGGACATCGCTTCATCTTGGTAGCCATAGACTATTTCACCAAATGGGTTGAAGCAGCTTCATATGCAAACGTTACAAGACAAGTTGTCGTCAGGTTTATCAAGAATCACATCATCTGTCGCTACGACGTTCCTAGCAAGATAATCACTGACAATGGGTCAAATTTGAATAACAAAATGATGAAGGAGCTTTGTGAAGAATTCAAGATCGAACATCACAACTCATCTCCTTACAGACCAAAGATGAATGGAGCTGTAGAAGCAGCTAACAAAAACATCAAGAAAATCATTCAGAAGATGGTCATCACTTACAAAGATTGGCATGAAATGCTCCCGCATGCTCTTCATGGTTACCGTACATCAGTACGTACTTCGACTGGAGCAACTCCTTTCTCCCTTGTATATGGCATGGAGGCAGTCCTACCTATAGAGGTTGAGATTCCATCAATAAGAGTTTTGATGGAGGCAAAATTAACAGAAGCCGAGTGGTGTCAAAGCAGATTCGATGAATTGAACTTAATCGAAGAAAAGCACATGACGGCTTTATGCCACGGTCAGCTATATCAACAAAGAATGAAGAAAGCTTTCGACAAAAAGGTTCGACCTCGCACAATCAAAGAAGGCGACCTTGTACTAAAAAAGATTCAATCTTTTCTCACAGATTCGAGAGGGAAATGGACTCCCAATTATGACGGCCCCTACGTGGTCAAGAGAGCTTTCTCAGGAGGAGCCTTAATACTCACGACTATGGATGGAGAAGAATTCACCCGTCCTGTGAACGTCGACGCAGTCAAGAAATACTTCGCCTAAATAAACAAAAGAACAGCTCGCTAAGTTGAAAACTCGCAAAGAGCGGCTTAGGCAAAAAAGAGCGTCTCGGTGAATCGAAAACCCGAAAGGGCGATTCAGGCAAAAATTAGAGACATAAAAAAAAATATATATATATATATATTAATCAATCCCGGTAGACTTAAAACCCGAAAGGGGTAGTTTACGCAAAAGTTAGGGATATATGGCAAGTAACTGTGTTCAGGACAAACTTGATCATTCAAAATCCATAGCGGAGTATTCATCAGCAGTAGGTCATCTTCTACGAAGCACGAATACAGCGCAACTCGGAGTGGAAGGGAAAGATAACGGTCGTCACGTTTCATCGTAGCCCTTTTCCCGAAAATTACCAATTTCCAACTTTGTAAATATTCCATGGAATCAAGCATTTGGCTGATTACCATTCCATATATAATAATTTGAGCCTTGTGCTTTTCCTTTGCAATCTAGTCTTATTCAGTTTCTTGGAATGCATTTTAAGTTTAAACAGTCAATTTCTTGAAACAAATGTTTTCATAAAATAAAATGAATTTACTTGCAAAAATAAAGGTGAAATTTCTTTCTAAGGTTTACAAACAATAGGAAGAATGCAAACAGTTGCTCCGGGAACGGTTGAGACTCCGGGAACCAAGATTTCCCCATGAGGTCGCTTTGCGAACATCTCCCGATGACGGATCTTTACTTCAATTCATATTACTCACTTCGGACAGCGGACAACTGATAACCAGGTATTCCCAACAGAGTTCGAACTACAAGAAGAGGACATCTTCTGATCAACAAGAATTCAAGTCGTATCTTAGGATTTTACATCTGCGACAATTCCATTCACATTCACTTTACATTTTATCATAATATTCATGCATACATTACATCATAATTGCATAGCCGAATCAGGCTTTGATCCTGTGAATGCCTAAGTCATTTAGGCATGAACTCAAGTTTCCCCTGCAAGCTCCGGAGAAACTTTTTCCTTCGAAACAACAGTTCATACACAAGGATCTCACCAAGCAAGTCAACAGATGGTAGTCTCCCTCAAAGAGATAGTTTGTTCACTTTTGGAATTCCTCAGCCGAGAATCTCCTGCAGAGCGACTTTCGACAGTCTTCTTCAGATAAGATAGTCTGCTTCACATTTTGGAATTCCCTACAGGTTTGGTATTTCCCCAGCAGGGTCAAGAGGTGCCACTTCTTGTCAAAAAAAAATTCAGAATCTCCCAGCAGATCGACAAATGGTTCCCCAGCGGAATCAGCGAATGATAGTCTTCGTCCAGAAGATAGTTCAGATTCCCTAACAAAGTCAGCAAATGGCAGTCTCTTTCAGCAGAAGACAGTTTGCTCACTTTTTTTCATAACAAAGTCAGCAAATGGCAGTCTCTTTCAGCAGAAGACAGTTTGCTCACTTTCTATCATAACAAAGTCAGCAAATGGCAGTCTCTTTCAGCAGAAGACAGTTTGCTCACTTTCCTTCATGACAAAGTCAGCAAATGGCAGTCTCTTTCAGCAGAAGACAGTTTGCTCACTTTCTTTCATGACAGGGTCGACAAATGGCAGTCTTTTCCCAAGAAAAGACAGTTTGTCTGTTAAATACTCGAGAGATCGACAAATGGCAGTTTCTTCAAACAGTTTGTCTGTTTCTGGGATGTTTAACTCCCCGCAGAGTCGATGAATGGCAGTTTTCCTCTTAGGAAAACAGTTCATTGATTCCCCAGGCATCAGTTGACGAATGGCAGTTTTCACCTCGAAAACAGTTCGCCCGCCTTCAAACAAAGTCATTAGCCCCTCAAAAGATCATGAGGCCATATGACATTCTTTCAAAGACGTCAAGTCAAAAGGGAAGATGGTGAAGTTTCTCTACAGCCGTCAAATGGCATCTTACCTCCAAGCGCTGGTAAGAAGTTTGACGAGGAAACAAACCTTTGAAGTTTCTTTACAGCCGTCAAATGGCATCTTACCTCCAAGCGCTGGTAAGAAGTTTGACGAGGAAACAAACCTTTGAAGTTTCTTTACAACCGTCAAATGGCATCTTACCTCCAAGCGTGTCGCTACTGCGAAAATTAACAGAGTCGCCACTAACATATTTATCCTGAAAAGGAAGGGAATGTCAGCAAACCACAAAACAAAACAACGGTCTCACGACCAGAGAAAAAGGGTAAGGGAGTCGGTTACGCGAGGGGAAGGTGCTAGCACCCCTCGCGCCCATCGTACTCGATGGTATCCACGCCTGTGTCTAAATCTATGGGTGTGTAACAAATCTATGCTAATCTGGACTAAAATGAATGCAGAATGTAGGGAAAAGAAAGGATTGTGCTCGCACGGGCCCTACCCCGCTGCCTACGTATCTGTTTTGCAGAATCAGAGCTACCGTAGCTCGGCTAACTAATTTCTGTTTGTTTTGTGTTTTTTAGGTGAACGAGTTACATTCACACTCCGCTGCTCGACCTTTGGAGACTTATGCTTGGGAATGGAGCGGAAATAACAAGCTCTTAAGAAAAGAAAATCAAAGAGTGTGGTTTGTGTTTTAAAAGAATGCATGAGAAAGACCTAAGCTAAGGGGGAAAGCTTGCTACCTAATGTTATCATACAAAGGGTACAAGTCTAAGCTAAGCTAACAACCTACGAGAAAAAAAAAGGAAGCACACAATATAGCACACAAACGAGCATCCACTCGTGAAGCAAACAAACCAAAGGCACTGGCCAAGTGGTAGAAAGGCGGTCCCGCCATAGCCAAGGGGAGCAGCTCAACCCAAGTCAACCAAGCATCAGACCTCGCGAAAATGATCGGGCCATAGACAAGAAGGCGGACCCTTCTCAGCAACCAAGCCGTCACGGATCATAAAGGAAAACAGTGCGTGCGTACACCGAGCATCAACGTCGAGTGACATGAGCTATAGGAAATGCGGGGGTCCGACTGCATGAACCCTTTACCTGACATACTCGATAACAAGATCTTTTGCACGTTCGGAAGCAAACAACGCGAGGCGTGCGCATACCAAACAGACTCGATGAGACTAGGCGGGGGTTAATTACGAACCCTTGACCGCATGCCTTCCATGAGGACTTAACGGAGTGCCATATAGGACTTATTACACCGTGACTCCCTGCCGCAAAGCACAAATATAAACACACCAACAAAAACAGAGCCTCTTTCGAGGGCTTGGCCAGATGCATGTCTAGGTCCTACTTCTCATGTTATAGGATGATGCGAAAAGCGGTAAAAGGGACAAGGAGATACCGAGCGGATAGCAAATCCGCAGTGAGCTAGCAACGCAAGCAAAACTAAGATACTTCACGTAATCTAACATCCATCAAAGCCAGAAGTCCAGCATAAGCATCAAAGCGATGCGGTGTGAAAATAAATCACAACCGCTATGTGGTGCGTATCAAACACCACCACACAAGCAACCTGCAAGAGAAACACAAGCCAGACAATACAGGAATATACATCTCAATGAATGAGAGATCAGGTGAATCGCATCGGGAATAAGTTCGTGTCCCACAAATAAAGTGGAACACGATGCAAATCAATCGCACCGGAAGCGAATTCGTGTCCCACAAATAAAGTGGAACACGAAGCAATCAAATCACAATCAAAGGCTCTCTCGAAGTACCTCGCACATCTCAACAACCAAATCAGTAATAACAAGACAAACGCGCACCGGCCATAGAAAATAATAGAAATTAAATTCTAATTAAATCCTAAACAAAAGTCTAACAAGATTAAATTGTTTTTTTTTATGACATTTTTATCTAACAATAATAGAACAAAACTAAGTAACAAAGCATTTAAATTCTAAAGAAAATACATGTTTTTATTCATTTTTATCATGTAAAAGTCTAAGGAAACTATTGTGATTTTTATGTTTTTTTTTGTTATACTAAAAATGATAGAAAACAAACTAGATAAAAAACAAATCTAAAATAGAAAGCTATGCACACAGGGGGTGAGGGTCTGAAACTGGACGTACATACAGCAATTGGGGCGCTAGGGCCCAGTCAGAGTTTTTTTGTTCAGTTATTCAGCCAAAAAAGAAGTAACATGGGCCAAGGGGATGTGTGAACAGTGAATTTCGGTGATGGCCCAGGGAGTATGATGCAATTCAAATTTATTTCTAGATTATGGATTCAGTATTCTCCTAATCACCAATCAATTCTGAACATTTAATTCCACTTAATGCTGATTAAACACAATCAAGTTTTTACGTTAATTAAAATGAACAGCAAGGGATTAGGGTTTACTCAAATGTGACTCATGAACTTCACGTTCACCTCTCTCATATGTAAACGCAGACGGCGGCCGGAAAATCATCTCCGACGAGAATCTCTCCATTTCTCCGTCCCCGATTCCGCCTTGTTAATCTCCATCTGTCTTCTCCGATTCATCATCTATGTGTTCTCACGTGGTTCTCGATCTCTCTCTGCTCACTTCTTTTTTCAAGTTTTATGTCATCATTGAAGAAGATGAATGATGTGATGTTGCCACTGGTTATTGATTTTGACGCAGGGAGTTTGCGACGCTGTGAATCGTCGCATTCTGATGTTTGAATGCTGCTTCGGTGATGCCGTTGTCGATTGATGCAAAATTGGTAGTTGAAGATGTTGAACGTAGTGGAGATCGATGTCGCGTCAAAGTTTTTTGAAGATGAGATTCTGAGATTGACAAGAGTTTCGGTTGTCGAAGAATCTGGTGAAGGAAATATGATGATTGAAGGTAATGTTGAAGATCGAAGAAGAGGTAGTAGGAGATGTTGTGATGTCGTTTTCAGATTGAAGCTTGCGAAGTTGTGGCGATGATGATGACGTCAAAGCCTGGATGCAGATTGTTGCAGAGATATTGAATCCAGAGAGAAAGATGAAGATTGATTTTGATGAGTTATGGCGGTGATCCAATTGAAGATGAAGATGCAATGAAGGTCATGAGCAAGAAGATAGGAGAAAAGTTTGTTACACGGTTAGAGGTGAGTATCAATTTCTGTTACGTTTTTTTCGGTTTCTCAATTTCTGTTATGAAGTGAATTGAAGGAGATGGATCTGTGAATTCCAGAAGATTGAAATTATGGAGGAGATTTCTCTGGTTTTTCTTGCAGGATTTGTGGAAGGTGAATATTGAAGAAGTGAGTTCTTTGATGGAGGTTGATGAATCCTGGAGAAGTTTGTTATGATTCTGTTATGTATCTTTTTTCCTCATTCGGTTCTCTCGTTTTTTTCTGATTTCTTTGTTACGTGAATCCCCCTTTTTCTCATGAAGTTGCTGAATCATTTTGTATTGCCGGTTCGGTTTATTTGGATGCAAGGTCAGTTTTGGTTTAATGTGAAAGATTTGATATCAGGTGCAGGGCCTTCTTTTGTTATGGATGCCACAAATTTCTTGAAGGGATTTTTGTTGTTTGTTTCTCTAATTTTCTGTATGGCTTTTTTTGTAATAGGCTTTGGACCTTTGAATGGTGTAATGGACATTTGAATTTTGAGTGAATGTAAGAAATTCAACAATTTGACTTGAATAATATTTCTTTTGTATTTTGAATGAATTTGATGAATTATGAAACTCTTGGTCCATGGTAGGATTTTGTAGGATTAATCTTGTATTTCAACAATCCACATGAATCTTCTTTTCAACCTTAACACGCTCAAATCCCGATTCAATCGACTAATTTGAACACGCATTTGAATTCCTAGCATTAAGTAATTACCAATAAGTCCAAATCGTCACTTTAATAGAAACATGTCTTCAATTCTCACCTTAAGCGACTTGCACTTCAAACAATCAAACAATTTGAAAGAACGAGATTATGATGAACCCTTAAGTCATATATCATGTCTTGACAAAGATACTTCCTCGACAAAGGACTTTAACATGACTATAATGCTTGGAGGACTCCTTTGATGAAGATAAGAATTGAGGTGTATAAGAACATCTCGACATGAAATCCAATGATTCTCTCTCAGTTGAATTGACGATTGCAGACACCGCGTACAATGAAACTCTTTATTATTTTTCTTTGATTTTTGATAGACGAAATAAACGTCTACCGTAACTTATAGCATATAAAAGAGGGCAAATTTTGGGGTGCAACAGCTGCCCCTATTCAAACTTCTTGAACCTGACGAGTGAGAAATGACAGTTTCGAACCGTTGAGGTGGAAGGAGATTGAATACCAGAATGAACTCGAAAATTTGCGCTCTTGATCAATAGAAGATTCCATCTTGCAAAAAGAAGGAATGTACCACCCCGCAAGCAGGGAGAAAAAAACTTCAATTGACTTGAATAATTAAATAAGCTCCAACTTGCGATAAGGAGGAACGGGCAACCCCATTGCTGAGGGAAAAACTTCAATTGGTCTGGGCACCAATAGAAGGTCGACATCTTCGGTTGATCTGTGTATCAAAACGAAATAGATGTCTTTGGCCGATCTGAATATCGGAAATAAGAATGTCTTCAACTGATCTGGGGACATCAGGACTGAGCAGACATGTCTTCTTCTGGCGAAAATAAATCGTCAGGTGGGTGGATATCCTCAACTGATCGGAAACATCAGGATTGTGCCTTCTACTGATCTGGGGACATCAGGAAGAAAATGGATATCCTCAACCGATCTGGGGGCATCGGGAATTTTAAAGAATGCTTTCAACTGATCTGGGGACATCAGGACTGAGCAAGCAAGTCTTCTTCCGACGAAAATAAATCGTCAGGTGGGTGGAAGTCCTCAACTAATCGGAAACATCAGGATTGTGCCTTCTACTGATCTGGGGGCATCAGGAAGAAAATGGACCTCCTCAACCGATCTGGGGGCATCGGGAATCAAGATTGTCTTCAACTGATCTGGGGACATCAGGACTGAGCAGACATATCTTCTTCTGAACGAACTAAATCGTCAGGGAATGGATATTTCCGACTGATCTGAGGCATCAGAGGGCTTGCTCCTTCGGAAGATCTTAGAGATCCGGAGGCGGTTCTTTCAACTGAACTGAATTTCAGGATAAGAACAAATATCCTCAACCGATCTGGGGACATCGGGAATAGGAGTGTCTTCAACTGACCTGGCGATATCAGGAATAATAGACAATCCTCTTCTGATGAATTAAATCATCAGGAGATATCTCCGACTGATCTGAGGCATCAGTGGGCTAGCTCCTTCGGAAGATCTTGGGAGATCCGGAGGCGATTCCTTCAACTAATCTGGGCATTAGGATAGGAACAGATATCTTCAACCGATCTGGGGACATCGGGAATAAGCATGGCTTTCATCTGGTCTGACAATGTCAGGGAGAGGGAGACAAACTTCTTCTGATTTAGACATCAGGATAAGCGCCTGTAATGATTAGGCGAGTTTCTCTCTGGGAGGCATTTGTATCTTGATAACTTTCCTGCAGAAAGAAACATATATGATATGATTTATGCATGATGCATGTATGAATGTTTATGGAATAACGTTCCCGAGAAGGAAGACGCTATACGTTTAGAGAATGCAATGCGAATGATGCATGATTCAGACGCTGCTTAGAGAAACATCGGATGAGCACTGAACTGCTGAAGAAGCCCTGGAGAGAGTACGGAACTCTGTGGGGAGGACAAGATGAGTGACCTGAAGTCACTATTGCGAGCTGGCAAAGATGGATCAGAAATCTGCTGGAGATGATCAAATCTATACGCGAGCTCTGGATGGGGAATTAAATCCTGCTTGGGGATACCCGGGTAACTTCACTGGAGAAGCAAATTCTCGACATACTGCGGATATGGAGATAATAGCCAGTCATGGAAATAACTCTAATGGGGAGTAACCGACTTGTTTGTATAGGATGCATTCCGCTGGGGAAATCCTTGAAGGACGCAAATTCCGCTGAGGATGCACATGAATCTCTGCTGAGGAAAGAATCAGTGGAGAAGATGAATACTTCTACATAGAGATCCACTGAGGAGATGAAAGATCCACTGGGGATAAGGAACTCAACATAAAAACCTTTTGTTAAGACAACTCCATTGGGGAATAAAATGACTCTCCTGGGGAAAACAGGTCAATCTGTTAGGGAGAGAAACGCTCTATTGGGGGAAATGAGACATTCGGGCAAGGAACCTCATTAAGAGCTTGTTGGGGAATCAGATACCATTTAATCCTGATTCTACTGGGGAGAAGGCATTCCACCGTGGAATAAGGCTTCTGAAGCATGGAGAATGCATCGAGGCGTGCTTTGATGAGGATATGAGAATCTTGGAACAAAGAAAACCTCATCTGAATGCACTCAGCTGGGGAATGAGGATCTCTCACTTGGCTAGATCTGCCACTGTGCTGACATGGTGTACTCGAAAGGATGTACCTACGAGGTAAACAGATGAAAATGCCCCAGGAGATAGCATGGTGTCTTCACGGGATTTCCTCACATGGAAGAGGATAGTGATGCTCGCCCACAATGGGCAAATGCAAGAGCAAACAGATTGTCAGACAATTGAGCTTTGAAACTTTCCCTACAAGCAATGGATTCAATGAGTTGACAAGCAAGCAGGGATTAGAATACCAAACAAGTATCGGTTGGAGTATCAAACAGTCATTGATTTTCCGAGAGAGTGCCACCAGGAAGTGGGTTAATGGGTCAAGCAAGTATTGACTTCAAAGGGACCAAACAGGCATTGGCTTTCATAGTGTTCTGCATATCCATATTGATTGTGAGGATGCCAACAAGTATTGGGCTTTCAGTATCTGATGAATGTTGAGGATGACGACAAGATGGTTCTCAAGTTCATAAGTTGTTTAGCTCACACCCGAACTTTAAACTGGACACCTCCTGATGAGGAAAGAATGTCACTGCATATTGCTTTGCCCCAGCCTGTATGGACTTTGAAGAAATTTGTCTTGCAAATACTTCCTGAAATTTGTGCTATCATAGAAAACTTGCTCCAGTATCATGAACTTCGAAATCATGCCCCTGATTGACCAGAGTTGTAGGTAGCTTCAAATGCACTTGGATGAATGCACATGATTGCTTAGTACTTTGAGAGATTCTTCGAATCTTGACCTGATTGCCTCAGATTGATTGAAAACTTACTCGATAGAGTAATCAACTGCTTTTGTACCCCTGAGGGTGATCAGACTTTGAAATATTGCTGCCTCTACTCAACGGAGTTCTGAAGACAACCTGTCCTTCAGGAGGATAAAACTTTTTCATCTGAAGTTCATTATGGAAACTTCCCTGATGTTAAGCACCTGTTTATATGCAAAGAATGTTTATTATGAGAAATATAATTCTAATGCAAAGAGTATGTTTGTCTCGAAGTTAAAAGAAACTTTATGAAAAGGATGTCGTAACATCTATTTTTTTGTTAAAGAAAGATGGTGTGATACCAACCCAAGCGTTTAGCGGATCTCCTAGGAGTCAGCTTACCGTATTCTCATGTATAGTCTGCTTTCGAATTAACCCATGCTTCAGTTAGGACTTTTCAGGGTTGTAACGTGGCCAGGTTCATGGTTTGAGAAAAAAAGATTTTTAGGCTCAAATTATTTGGTGCCCACCCCCTTCATGATGTTCTCCAATCTTACGTTCAGTTAACTTGACACGAGCATTCATCTTTCCAGAGAAGTTTGAGATGATTGAGGAGCCAAGGAGGTCTTCTGGACACGGCAATCACTTTACCTTTTATTTTTAGTGTCTGATCACACGACTTTGTTCTTTGCTAAGGATTCTTATTTTGTAATCCTTGTTTTTCGCTTTTGCTTTGCTTTTCTTTTTTTCGTTTCCCTAACTTTTGCCCGGACAAATTCTTTTGAATTTCGAGTTGGATGTCCAGCGGGATGCCCTAACTTTTGCCTAAGTCACATGTTTTCAACTTGCTGACTTAGCGGGCTTTTCTTCTTTTTTTTTCTTTTTTTTCTTTTTGATTCATTCTTTTCTTTTGAAAAAGTCGTGTGATCCTGAACCTCGGATTTGTTGGAAGTGCATAGTGACGGCCTGAGTCATTGATTGATGAAGAATTACCATTGTGGTATCGTCATTTTTTGACCTCCTGATGTGAGGGATAAACCACAGCGGCTTTGATGTTGGTCTCGACCTCCTGATGTGAGGGATAAATTTGATGTCTCGACCTCCTGAGGTGAGGGATAACCGTTATGGATTTGATTTTCCTCAATCTTTTGAAGGATAGCCATTATTGTATCCTTAGATGTGTGCTCCTGATGAATTTTGAATGCTCAATCAGGTTAACTGAATACTACCCTGCCCCAGGGTTAAAATAAGGGTTTTTTCTGCATAGAAAAGAAACTCCTACTTCGAAGGCTCAGAGGGGTTATCGAGGGTTTCACTCCCTTATATCTCCAGTGTTTGGGGATTTGAAATAATGCCTGTACATCATCAACAGGGTTCTACTCAAAAGCATACCATTTGAGTTTTTTTTTGGTATCATGTTCATCATTCTCCCTACGGAGTTATCATGCTTTATTAACAAGAGTTGAGTATCACAAAAAGCATAGAGAAACATATAAGAGCAAAAACGAATGGATTTTTTTTCAAGACAAACATATTCAATGCATTATGATTATAGTTCAAAAACAAACAAGTTTTGCATGCAACAGTATTGAACAAAGCAAGAAAGCTTAAACATGAACATGCATGATGATTTAGGAATTGCCAATGTTGAAGAGATCCTCTCTGTATGGACTTATTGCTTCAAAAGATCGGCTGAGTCGGAGGAGAACTTCAATTCTGGCCCTCAAGCGCGAATGTGATAGCTTTTGAGTCAATTAGGTCTTGAACCTTGTCTCTGAATGTTTGACAGCCTTCAATCAAATAACCAAGTACCCTAGTGTGGAAAGCACACAAAGCATTAGTATCTGATCCTGCAAAACCCTTCAGATTACTTCCCAGCAGAAGATTTTGGCAAAGTCATACAGAAGTTGCAAGTGTCCAACTTTTAGGGATTTGAGATGTGCCAGTGGTGCACAAACTCAAGATACAAAGCGTCTTGCTTATCCCTCGATCGGGAGCCCCAAATAACAGCGAATGGAGTTTGTGAATGCTTTAGGGATTTGAGCTGCCAATGATGCAAACTCAAGAACACGGAGTCTTGCTTATCCCTCGGTCGGGAGCCCTAAATATAGCTGCTGAAACAGAAAACACCATCATGAATGGAGGACGTTCGTATTGCTATCGGCGAACAACATTAACCTCTAACACTTAGCCATCAAAGTCCTGACTTGGAACACACAATGGTTGTTGGGAAGGAAGCCTCTGGAAGTACAAGTTGCAAGTGATTTTCATGAGTTACTCCTCGAGGAAAAACAAACGTTCTACTTGCAGCAGATGAAATGCGATTGACCAATAGAAACCATTATGAATAAACTGAAACATCTGTGCATCGAGCAAGTCCTGGACTCTTTGTACCTTAACACCTTGTAAGGATTGGCATTATGATCAGGTGCCCCCAGATTGGAACACCGAGTATCGTCATCGAAATCAGGAGAGCTATCTGTGGTGAGAAAGATCCAAAGCAACAAATCTTAACCAATTGAAACTCCATCAAGCAGGGAAGCAACTGATCATAAGGCATTAGGATTCTCATCAGCCTGTTGATCTTACTCCTTTTCCGTCTCTGTTGACAAGCGAAAGCTACTGACAAGGAAACTCCAGGTTGAAGAGGTGACTCGGAATATGAAGCATAACCTTGAGAATGAGAGGCGTCTCTGTAGAACACTTTGGATCATTGTCTGGCAGAATATTCTGGCGAAGTCACACGGAATTTTGTAAGTGCTTTAGGGATTCGAGCAATGCAAATGGTGCAATGCTCAAGATAGACAATGTCTTGCTTATCCCTCGTGCGGGAGCCCCAAGCAATTTCAAAGACTTGTAGATACTAACATCACAACCAGGTGCCCCAGAATAGAACTCACACCTAGTGTCATTGTCATCAAGCAAAGAAAATGTAGGCATCCATACAATATGGAGCTTAACTAGTTGCAAATAAAGCAAGCATGGAAGCAAATGAGCATAAGACAGGTCTTCAAAAACAACCCAAACTGAGCTTTCCTCTTGGTCACACCACAAAGTGTGTTCATGACTAATCTTTGAACACACAATAAGAACAAGTCAAGTCTTTGAGTCTGGTGAGAGTACCAAGTCTGAATAAGAGATCCTTGATTCTGAACACCTGTTATGCATGAAATGTATGAGATGCATGATATAAATGCAATGCCATGTTCATTCAATTTCCAAGGAATCCTCGTGTTTTGATTTTTTTGGCAAGTAAGAGATGGAAAAGCTCGACACGAGGCTTAAAGATACAATTCCTTGGAAATGGAAGGAACACATATGCTAGTATGCTAGTTATTTTTTGTACATCATTTTTTGGAAAAGTAAATATGCAATGATGCAAGGTGGTGGGAACCACAACACTGGATATATCTGGGATGCCGAAAAATCATACGGCACAGGTTCAAAGGTTCGGCACCAATTCGGAACTCCCCGTAGATCACGGGCCATAATCAATAGAAACAGAACCATAGTCATCATAACAGGAACAAAACCACTCGAACAAGAACCACAGTAACCCTCGAACAAGAACCATGGTAACCCTCGAACAAGAACAGCGGTAACCCACGAACAAGAACCAAAGTCACCATCAATGTACCTGTTAAGCAATGATTGATTCCCGCCCCACTCACGGGTAAATCTAGGTCAGGGTAGGTCCAAAAAGCCAACAGAGGATCGAATGTAGGCGCTATCATACGATATTGCCTCATTCCACCAAGCTCTGCCCGTGGATACGTGATCAGATCAATCAGGCATACGCCTTCTGTCCGTCACGGCCACTCTATTCCTAGTTCCTATGGTATCACTCATAGCCTGGGTATTGGGCCTTTTACCTCTTGAAACACCCACCCACAGATAGAAATCCAGACAGTCCAGAATATGATGCAAAAAAGTAAAAGCGCACATAGAATGCAATGCAAACAGATAAATATGCAAAGCAGTAAAGCACCCAAAGATAAACACACAAGCGCTAGGATCGACTCGCTGAGTCCAGACCAGCAACAGGTCGAGACGTCCCCAGCAGAGTCGCCAGCTGTCGCTACTGCGAAAATTAACAGAGTCGCCACTAACATATTTATCCTGAAAAGGAAGGGAATGTCAGCAAACCACAAAACAAAACAACGGTCTCACGACCAGAGAAAAAGGGTAAGGGAGTCGGTTACGCGAGGGGAAGGTGCTAGCACCCCTCGCGCCCATCGTACTCGATGGTATCCACGCCTGTGTCTAAATCTATGGGTGTGTAACAAATCTATGCTAATTTGGACTAAAATGAATGCAGAATGTAGGGAAAAGAAAGGATTGTGCTCGCACGGGCCCTACCCCGCTGCCTACGTATCTGTTTTGCAGAATCAGAGCTACCGTAGCTCGGCTAACTAATTTCTGTTTGTTTTGTGTTTTTTAGGTGAACGAGTTACATTCACACTCCGCTGCTCGACCTTTGGAGACTTATGCTTGGGAATGGAGCGGAAATAACAAGCTCTTAAGAAAAGAAAATCAAAGAGTGTGGTTTGTGTTTTAAAAGAATGCATGAGAAAGACCTAAGCTAAGGGGGAAAGCTTGCTACCTAATGTTATCATACAAAGGGTACAAGTCTAAGCTAAGCTAACAACCTACGAGAAAAAAAAAGGAAGCACACAATATAGCACACAAACGAGCATCCACTCGTGAAGCAAACAAACCAAAGGCACTGGCCAAGTGGTAGAAAGGCGGTCCCGCCATAGCCAAGGGGAGCAGCTCAACCCAAGTCAACCAAGCATCAGACCTCGCGAAAATGATCGGGCCATAGACAAGAAGGCGGACCCTTCTCAGCAACCAAGCCGTCACGGATCATAAAGGAAAACAGTGCGTGCGTACACCGAGCATCAACGTCGAGTGACATGAGCTATAGGAAAGGCGGGGGTCCGACTGCATGAACCCTTTACCTGACATACTCGATAACAAGATCTTTTGCACGTTCGGAAGCAAACAACGCGAGGCGTGCGCATACCAAACAGACTCGATGAGACTAGGCGGGGGTTGATTACGAACCCTTGACCGCATGCCTTCCATGAGGACTTAACGGAGTGCCATATAGGACTTATTACACCGTGACTCCCTGCCGCAAAGCACAAATATAAACACACCAACAAAAACAGAGCCTCTTTCGAGGGCTTGGCCAGATGCATGTCTAGGTCCTACTTCTCATGTTATAGGATGATGCGAAAAGCGGTAAAAGGGACAAGGAGATACCGAGCGGATAGCAAATCCGCAGTGAGCTAGCAACGCAAGCAAAACTAAGACACTTCACGTAATCTAACATCCATCAAAGCCAGAAGTCCAGCATAAGCATCAAAGCGATGCGGTGTGAAAATAAATCACAACCGCTATGTGGTGCGTATCAAACACCACCACACAAGCAACCTGCAAGAGAAACACAAGCCAGACAATACAGGAATATACATCTCAATGAATGAGAGATCAGGTGAATCGCATCGGGAATAAGTTCGTGTCCCACAAATAAAGTGGAACACGATGCAAATCAATCGCACCGGAAGCGAATTCGTGTCCCACAAATAAAGTGGAACACGAAGCAATCAAATCACAATCAAAGGCTCTCTCGAAGTACCTCGCACATCTCAACAACCAAATCAGTAATAACAAGACAAACGCGCACCGGCCATAGAAAATAATAGAAATTAAATTCTAATTAAATCCTAAACAAAAGTCTAACAAGATTAAATTGTTTTTTTTTTATGACATTTTTATCTAACAATAATAGAACAAAACTAAGTAACAAAGCATTTAAATTCTAAAGAAAATACATGTTTTTATTCATTTTTATCATGTAAAAGTCTAAGGAAACTATTGTGATTTTTATGTTTTTTTTTGTTATACTAAAAATGATAGAAAACAAACTAGATAAAAAACAAATCTAAAATAGAAAGCTATGCACACAGGGGGTGAGGGTCTGAAACTGGACGTACATACAGCAATTGGGGCGCTAGGGCCCAGTCAGAGTTTTTTTGTTCAGTTATTCAGCCAAAAAAGAAGTAACATGGGCCAAGGGGATGTGTGAACAGTGAATTTCGGTGATGGCCCAGGGAGTATGATGCAATTCAAATTTATTTCTAGATTATGGATTCAGTATTCTCCTAATCACCAATCAATTCTGAACATTTAATTCCACTTAATGCTGATTAAACACAATCAAGTTTTGACGTTAATTAAAATGAACAGCAAGGGATTAGGGTTTACTCAAATGTGACTCATGAACTTCACGTTCACCTCTCTCATATGTAAACGCAGACGGCGGCCGGAAAATCATCTCCGACGAGAATCTCTCCGTTTCTCCGTCCCCGATTCCGCCTTGTTAATCTCCATCTGTCTTCTCCGATTCATCATCTATGTGTTCTCACGTGGTTCTCGATCTCTCTCTGCTCACTTCTTTTTTCAAGTTTTATGTCATCATTGAAGAAGATGAATGATGTGATGTTGCCACTGGTTATTGATTTTGACGCAGGGAGTTTGCGACGCTGTGAATCGTCGCATTCTGATGTTTGAATGCTGCTTCGGTGATGCCGTTGTCGATTGATGCAAAATTGGTAGTTGAAGATGTTGAACGTAGTGGAGATCGATGTCGCGTCAAAGTTTTTTGAAGATGAGATTCTGAGATTGACAAGAGTTTCGGTTGTCGAAGAATCTGGTGAAGGAAATATGATGATTGAAGGTAATGTTGAAGATCGAAGAAGAGGTAGTAGGAGATGTTGTGATGTCGTTTTCAGATTGAAGCTTGCGAAGTTGTGGCGATGATGATGACGTCAAAGCCTGGATGCAGATTGTTGCAGAGATATTGAATCCAGAGAGAAAGATGAAGATTGATTTTGATGAGTTATGGCGGTGATCCAATTGAAGATGAAGATGCAATGAAGGTCATGAGCAAGAAGATAGGAGAAAAGTTTGTTACACGGTTAGAGGTGAGTATCAATTTCTGTTACGTTTTTTTCGGTTTCTCAATTTCTGTTATGAAGTGAATTGAAGGAGATGGATCTGTGAATTCCAGAAGATTGAAATTATGGAGGAGATTTCTCTGGTTTTTCTTGCAGGATTTGTGGAAGGTGAATATTGAAGAAGTGAGTTCTTTGATGGAGGTTGATGAATCCTGGAGAAGTTTGTTATGATTCTGTTATGTATCTTTTTTCCTCATTCGGTTCTCTCGTTTTTTTCTGATTTCTTTGTTACGTGAATCCCCCTTTTTCTCATGAAGTTGCTGAATCATTTTGTATTGCCGGTTCGGTTTATTTGGATGCAAGGTCAGTTTTGGTTTAATGTGAAAGATTTGATATCAGGTGCAGGGCCTTCTTTTGTTATGGATGCCACAAATTTCTTGAAGGGATTTTTGTTGTTTGTTTCTCTAATTTTCTGTATGGCTTTTTTTGTAATAGGCTTTGGACCTTTGAATGGTGTAATGGACATTTGAATTTTGAGTGAATGTAAGAAATTCAACAATTTGACTTGAATAATATTTCTTTTGTATTTTGAATGAATTTGATGAATTATGAAACTCTTGGTCCATGGTAGGATTTTGTAGGATTAATCTTGTATTTCAACAATCCACATGAATCTTCTTTTCAACCTTAACACGCTCAAATCCCGATTCAATCGACTAATTTGAACACGCATTTGAATTCCTAGCATTAAGTAATTACCAATAAGTCCAAATCGTCACTTTAATAGAAACATGTCTTCAATTCTCACCTTAAGCGACTTGCACTTCAAACAATCAAACAATTTGAAAGAACGAGATTATGATGAACCCTTAAGTCATATATCATGTCTTGACAAAGATACTTCCTCGACAAAGGACTTTAACATGACTATAATGCTTGGAGGACTCCTTCGATGAAGATAAGAATTGAGGTGTATAAGAACATCTCGACATGAAATCCAATGATTCTCTCTCAGTTGAATTGACGATTGCAGACACCGCGTACAATGAAACTCTTTATTATTTTCTTTGATTTTTGAGAGACGAAATAAACGTCTACCGTAACTTATAGCATATAAAAGAGGGCAAATTTTGGGGTGCAACAAAGCGCTGGTAAGAAGTTTGACGAGGAAACAAACCTTTGAAGTTTCTTTATAGCCGTCAAATGGCATCTTACCTCCAAGCGCTGGTAAGAAGTTTGACGAGGAAACAAACCTTTGAAGTTTCTTTACAGCCGTCAAATGGCATCTTACCTCCAAGCGCTGGTAAGAAGTTTGACGAGGAAACAAACCTTTGAAGTTTCTTTACAACCGTCAAATGGCATCTTACCTCCAAGCGCTGGTAAGAAGTTTGACGAGGAAACAAACCTTTGAAGTTTCTTTACAGCCGTCAAATGGCATCTTACCTCCAAGCGCTGGTAAGAAGTTTGACGAGGAAACAAACCTTTGAAGTTTCTCTACAGCCGTCAAATGGCATCTTATCTCCAAGCGCTGATAAGAAGTTTGACGAGGAAACAAACCTTTGAAGTTTCTTTACAGCCGTCAAATGGCATCTTACCTCCAAGCGCTGGTAAGAAGTTTGATGAGGAAACAAACCGTTGGAAATTTTCTCTTTATCTGAGATATTGTCCAAACGCAACTGAGACCAGTTTCGAGATATGGACATCCGAAACAAGGGGGAGGTTGTTTGCTTTTTTTTCTAAGTGTCAATACTTAGTTAAAGAAGATGGATTGTGCATCCTACACTGCCATCCATTCGCCAGGATCTACATCGAGTATTTCTACAGGAATTTATCTCCTCATCCCCCGCCAAGTGCGACAACGGGATCAAGTCATGAAAAGATTTTATCAATTACAACATCTCAGGAGCGCCCAAAATTCGGGCATTCTTTGATATTTAAGTCTCTTTTACGCAGGAGAGATCGCGATCTCAATCTCTCTCCCTCCAGATAAAAGAAACTTAAATAGGGGCATCTGTCATACCCTAATTTTTGACCCCCCTGAGATGACATATCTTCAGGATTTTCATCAAGTCAGAGCAAGTACCCAGAGCAGCCTGACATTCAATCGAGGGTGTTCAAAGACAAGAAAACTCAGGCAAAGGATCAATCAATAGGAGGATTAGTCTCTAACACAATCATGAGACTCAAGAGCTTCATTATTTCACCTATGATTGATTAAGACACCCAGTCATCTAAACACAGAATTACTCAGATCCACAGACTAGGGTTTTGAGCCTTATCAAGGACTAAAATCAGGGATCACCTTTGGGAAACCATAAAAAGCCCCAGGGGATCATTCAAAGACATCAATCATCTTAAAATAACCCATATGGCAAGATCCACTGGACATCACACCTCAATTCAAAGTCTACAGTCATCATTCTCATCTGGTCGACAATTAGGGTTTTTGACCTAATTCCCCAAGATAGTTGACTTTTTTTTTCAGGGCATGAATCCAAAACTCAAGACATGATTCAAGAGTCTCTTCTACCTCAATATAATCCATTTACATCATTCATTTGAGGAAAAGATCTTGTTTCTACACAAAAGCCCAAAAATTCACTTTGTCAAGAAAAGTCAACTGTGTGGGATCATCATTGACTTTTAAGGTTTTTGGTCAAAAAATGACTTTCAAAGATCAATATCATCAATATATGGATGTCAAAGTCATTTGACCAAAGAAATTCAAAGAAATTCATCAAGGAGCAAAAAGTCGGGAATTAGGGTTTTTGAGGGCATGGTGAGAACTCAAAATTTCACCTACACAACTCAAAAAACTTCCAACATGAAAGTTGTAGATCTTGAAAAATAAAACAACATCTTACAATACAACTTTTTTCAAAAGATCAACCATTTAAGGGTTTTGAAAATTTTGAAGTTTTAGGTCATAAACACTTAGAAATTTTCTAAGTGTTTTTAACCTAGTTTTCATCCAACTTTGGGCTCATTTTTCACAAATTTCCCAAGTGATTCTGAAGAAGACATAAACTAATGATTTGAAGTAGATGTTTAGGGCTTTCCAAATTGTGTTCAACCTTCTCCAAATTCAATTTGAGCTAAGAGTTATGCTTGTTCAAAGTTGGCCTCATGAAGTAAAATTATAGGTCATGCATCATTTTTGAACTTTGAAATTTTGTGCACATGACCTCAATTATGGATGCTACACGACCCATAACATATCTGAAACAATGCCATGCATTCATTTTCACCATGCCATAAGAATTGAAGAAGATTCTAAAAACAAGAACATGTGATTATGTAATGATTACATTTTTGAATTTATGGAAAATTGATGAATCACCCAAGGAATCTTCTCACCAACCAATTAGAGCTTATTTCTGGCTCAGAATTGTCCCCTTAGATCAAGCAAAATCGAGGGCTAGGGGATTGATCAAATGGAATCAAAATTCTCATCATTGCACTTGGGATATTCTTTGAATTTCTTCATGGCTAAGAAACCAAAACTCTCCCACTAAGCAAGCTCACTCTCTCAATCAGTACTGAACCAATTGCCTATAAATAGAGGCCTCATTCTCATTCAAAAAACACACCAAAGCAACAGAATTCTTGCTTTCTCTTTTCTTTCTTCATACTTAGTTTTTTCAAAGGTCCTTTGGCAAGAAGACTCGGATTCTTCAAACCAAAGCTCTCTCTTTGAAAATAAGTATTCAAACACATTGAGGGAGGCATTTGGGAGTGATCCAAACCTCTGGAACACTTCTGGGCGTGGAGAATCATCACCTTCACCTCTCATTTGGAGCACTTGCAGTTGGAGGACCATGGCGTAATTCAGGAGTTTTCAAGCCAAGCCAATCATCCAGACACACTCCTCAGGTCATAGTGAAGCTAACCAGATGGCTGCAGCTCATCTGTAACTCGAGAATCATCACCCTCCATGTTCACTTGAAGCTGAAATCGAGGGAGGTCCATAGAGCAATTCAGGAGGATTCAAGCTCCAATAAGCATCCAGTTAGCATCATTGAGTCTCAAGGAAGCTATTGAGATCATTCATTCAAGCCCAGGTGCTCTCTAACATCCTCACGACCTTCATTTTCAGAGGTAAGTTTCTCAACTCCATCCCTCTAATTCGTGTATCTTTCTGGCTAAAACTCAACACCATTCTATTCAGCATCATAAGAGGATTAAAAACCCTCTATCATCAGTCATTTATGCTTCAGTATAGTCATTTAATTTGAATTCCAAATTTAAGGGTTCTTCACGTATTTTAGATAATTCAGTAGATATAGTTAATATAAATTCATAATAGTTACATATCTAGAATCGTGAGTGAATTTAGAGCAAGTTTGGTCTTTATATCGTTGCAAATGGTTGAGAATTGAGAGAGTTCAGAAATTCAAATTGTTGGAGCTTGAGGAAGAAGATGACAATGGTGGTGGCGCGCAAATTTCAAACCTCAGGGTAGAGTTTATTTTATATTTAATGATAGGTGTTTTATAAACGACTGAATAACTTGCCCCAGTGGCCACACATGCGCTCTTAGTCTCCTCATGCCTCAAGTCTGGGGTTCGAATCCCCCTCGCCCCAGACTTTTTGTTTCTTTTATTTTTCCATGATTAACCACTTGTTTGAAAATATAATGAACTGGATGTGTGACAACAACACCAAGCGCGCGTTGGCCCAGTGGTGTTATTTTGGGTTAGTGACTTGGAGGGCGTGAGTTCAATTCCTCTAGGTGACAAAACATTATTTTTTATCACTTATTTCCTTCAATTTTCTCACAACTTCACATAATTAATTAACCTATCAAACTAATTTATTTTCACTTCATTTTTCACACACTTGTCATTTAATACATCTATTTTGTGAATAATCAAAAAAATCATAAAAATATTATTTATTTCATATATTTTTATTAGGTTTAAAATAGTATGTTTTAAGTGCTTTATTAAAAACTTTAAATATATACATTCACTTTGTTTTAACCTAATCATTTTGTAAATAAAGTTTATGATAAAACCCTAATTGTTTAGGTCTTAATTAGGCATAGATCTTCATCTTTACCTTAATTAAGTTGACTTTTTTTGTCAAATTTCAAAACTGTTTTCAATCTCCGAATAAATAAAATGATTAAGGTTTTCAAACAACAAAACCTTGTATCATTCCCAAATCATTTTTTTCAAATTGCTTTTACACCAGTACTGTAAAGTACTGGGCCTCTAATAGAGTGTAAGTCCCAAAAACCTTCTCTTCTTAGCTTGTTTTCAAAACTGTATTTTCAAAATCTTCTTTCTGTTTTCAAAACATTCTTCTGGTATTTGAAGGGCATTATTCCCGGTGAAACTCTTCAGATACCTATGTGACCTTTGTCCATCTTCACTTCTTCTGTTTTCAAAAACCCTTAACTGTTTATCATATATATATTCAACTGTTATCCACCAATTACTGTTGAGGCTCTGTACATACTTCTCCAAAGGCCTCCACTCCATCCAGGTTAGGCTTTACAAGCTTTCAATTTACAGTCTTTCTTTAAATTACTGTCAAATATAAACTGTGCATATATTAGTTTAGAACTACGTTTGAGTATAAACCCTAGGACAGTTAAACTATATATATATATTATAGGAATATGACCTAGGATTGAGAATGTCTTCCCGGTGAAGGCTCTTTCCTAATTAGAGATCTGTAGTTCAAACCCCCAAGATGAATTATTCCCGGTGAAACATCTTGGCAAAAACCCTAGAATCCAAAAATAATAGGACACATCCACCCAAAGAGGAATTATTCCCGGTGAAACCTCTTACCCATTTGCTTAGAGCCAAAATAAGTTCAAAACTACATAGCTTTCTCTTGTGCTATAACAAGGACCCTCGATTAGCCTCCTCTTGGGCTTTGTACAAGGACCCACAGGCTTCTTAAAAGCATTTCCAGCTTCCTCTTGAGCTTGTATACAAGGACCCATCAGGTTTCTTATAAACATAGGAACAGGTCTTTAGTCACCTTTTAGCCTACCCTGGTGAGTTTCTTCCAATTTAAACCAGACTTTAAACAAGCTAAGTTTGTCTCAATTTTGCATTGAATACATTTTTGGAATGAGAGACATGGACAGTCTCTGTCACCCTTATCTTCATCAATCTTCCTTAGCAGAGTCTAGGATCTATGTTTACTTCTCCTCAGCATGTGTCAGCCTTCATCTTGGGCTTTAAACAAGAAGTCTCCATTAGATAATCTTTCTGCCATTCATTTCAATAAAAATCCCTGGAAAGGGTTAGCTTCCACACATTCCTTCATGTTAATAAAAACCCCTGGAAAGGGTTAGCCTCCAAATCAATCCATCATTTCAATAAAATTCCCTGGAAAGGGTTAGCCTCCAAAGTCAATTAATAAAAAATGTCAAAAAAACCAAAGATTCATTTCTCTTAGGAGACAATTTCCCCAGAAGAGTCAAAACCCCTGGAAAGGGTCAGCCTCCAAAAAACATGATAAAGTCAGTCTTTTACCAAATAATTTCTCCAGCTGAGTCAAAATCCCTGGAAAGGGTTAGCTTCCAAAGAAAAACAGTCTTTCAATAAATAAAATCTCCTCAGTAGAGTCAAAACCAACAAAAACAGTTAGCCTCAACCTTGGGCTTCATACAAGGCACCAAACAATAAAACTCCCCTGTCAAGAGTCAGCCTCAACCTTGGGCATTGTACAAGGCAGATAATAGAGTCTCCCCAGTGAGTTCTTCATCACTCAGTAGCCACAACCTTGGGCTTTGTACAAGGCAGATAAACCATATTTTCATGTGTCAAAGATTCCTAACACCTAGGATCTTTTCCCCATAGAGTCATCCATACTCAGTTTATTTAAGAGTCTGCCACAACCTTGGGCTTTGTACAAGGCAGAAAATAATGTTTTCCCTAGCTAGAGTCAGCCACAACCTTGGGTTTTGTACAAGGCACACAAAATAGAGTCATTCATAGTCTCAAAAATTCAGTTATCCTCAACAGTCAGCCACAACCTTGGGCTTTGTACAAGGCACACAAATATAGTCTCCCTAAGTAAAGTCAGCCTCAATTCTGGGCTTTGTACAGAACACAAAAATACCCTGTAATTAATCCCCAGTGGAGTCATCTCCCAGAGTCAATAATATTAATAAATCAATCAAAAAGCCTCAAGCTTGGGCCTCATACAAGCCAGCTAAATTCAAATCTTTTATACAGTAGATAGACATAGCTTATCTCTATAGAGAGATATTTTTACTACTCTACCACATTCAAACAAACAAACATTTCAATTTCAATTTCAATCAAAGTCTCCCATTTAGGACTCTGAAAGACATGCTCTGGCACATCCCCAGACTTGTACACTTTCCCTAATTTGGACGAGCATCTTTCTTTCATTTTAGAGGCACGATGGCTATCATACTTGATCAACCAAGTAGACTCCCCTCTTAATGAAACATCATTTTTTTAGCTTTTCTGTCACTTTTAAATGTTTGTGGTAGAATAGTACAAATACCTCTCTGTAAAGATGACTTCATGTCTCTTTACTGTAAACAGAGATTTAATTCAAGCTTCAACCTTGAGCTTCAAGCAAGGCACCAAAAACAATTAATTTCCCTAGTTAGTTCCCCGAACTACATTAAGCTCTGACTTCCACTAGGGATATGTAGGCATGAGGTTCACAAGGAATCTCAGCGAGCTAATAAAATACCAAAAATAGTCAGTCAGTCTGTCTGTCTGTCTTTTCAAATCAAATCAATTCCTTCTCCTAACACAAAGGAGAAACTTTCCCAATCATTAGCAGCAAACACAATCACAATGACACTGAGAAGGTTCCTGTAGAGTACTACAGATATGTAGGGTGTTTAAACACTTCCCTATGTATAACCGACCCCCCGGACTCCAGAATTTCTAGTCTAGGCGAAATCCCCACACTTAGCAAACTCCTAGGGTTTAGTTGAGATCTTTTTTCCCCTTTCCTACTCGTAGGACAAATAAGAAAGTTCGTGTGATATCGTAGGAAGAACTGAAATAAAATTCATCCCACCACGGGCGCATTCTCCTTCCAAATTTCGCGTGAAGGGTTTAGCGTGCCGTCCTCCCAAGTGAAACGGGGAGGTAAAGAAAACGACCACCACAAATAGTAGAAGAGAATAACAAAATAATCTAAACAAAACAATGTCTTACATAACACACTAGTAAAGAAATAGAGCATAATATCCAAACATATTTAAAGGTACAAACCAAGTTTAAGTTCAAGTAATAAAAGACATAATAACATGACAGAAATGAGATGCAATGCAATGAAACGAACTAATGCAATGCTCGCTAACGTTTGCCCAAACATGTTAGATGTATGCTTATTCTACTATTTTTATGTCCAAACATGATATGTTATGAGTAATGATGAACAACATATACATGTAAATGAGATAGGTGGAGAAGCATATAAGAAGTCACTATAAACATGTTAATTGATAGCATATTATAGCATCAATGATATTTTTGGAAGTGAACAACAAACATGTTACCACTTTCTCAATTATAGGTATCTCGTCATCATTTCGTAGAATGAAGTATATTCCTCTAGTCAATGTGGAATGATACTTGATGTGATGATGAACTACCTTCATACTGAGAGAGATGTTAGCTTGAGCATAATCAATATATATAAAGTAAAGGAATAAAATTAAGAAAACAAACGCATTTAGCTCAAATTAGAGATATCTAATATTCCTAATTCCCAATGAATATTGAAGAACTGCTCCGTTGCAAGAGGTTTGGTGAAGATGTCAGCTAGTTGCTTCTTGCTCTTCAAGTTTATGGTACTTGTGTTGTTGCACATGATAGGTATACGATCAAGCTTAATACCAAAGTCAAGAAGTTGTTGCTTGAGCAATAATATCTGCGCACAGCAGCTTCCGGCAGCTACATATTCTGCCTCAGCAGTAGATAATGCAACCAATACTTATTTCTTGCTATGCCAACTTATCAATGAATTTGAGAATAGATGACATGTTCACTGGTGCTCTTTCTATCGGATTTGCAGCCAGCAAAATCTGAGTCGGAGAATCCTACCAAATAACACTCATTTCCCTTCGGATACCATAGGCCATATGTAGGAGTTCCACGTAGATATCGCAGAATTCTTTTGACAGCTTTTAAGTGAGATTCCTTTGGACAAGATTGATATCTTTCTCATCTTTGTCTAGGTTAGTATTTGTTGCCATAGGTGTGTCAATCTCCTTCGCTTCACTCATTCCAAGTCTTTTGAGCAGCTCCATGAGACTCATCTCAAATTCACTCTTCCTATTGATTGTAACCTTGAGCAACTAATCTAGCTTTGTTTTTAGTGATAACTCCGTTTTCATTAAGTTTGTTACGAAAAACCCATCTAGTACCGATTACTTGATGATCTCCCGAATGAGAGACAAAGTCCCAAACATCATTCCGTTTAAATTGGTTTAATTCTTCTTGCATGGCCATTAGCCAATGCTCATCAAGTAATGCGTCCTTCACGTTTTTCGGTTCAACTTGTGAAACAAAAGCAAAATGATGACAAACGTTACTTATCTTGGAGCGTGTTGTCACACCCTTTGAGATGTCCCCTATTATGTTGTCGATTGGATGATCTTTTACATTTGTCCAGGCCTTAGGAAGTTCTTCATTGTTTGAGATACTTTCTTTTTCAACACTATCATGAGACTCATCTTTCTCTTTCTTAGCATCTTCCTTTGCAACACTTTCACTTTCGTCTTCCTTATCTTTGACAATTTCTTCAGTGGATGGGCCTGCACTATCAAAAGATATACCTTTCTCGACACATTTTGCATAAGATTCATCAAAAAGAACACATGAACTGACTCTTCAACAATAAGTAGTAACTGAATTGATAGAACCTATATGCCTATACGCCTTACTAGATTGAGAGTAAAAAAAATATGCCTTCTTCCAAGTTTTAGCATATAAATGTGGTTTACCCATGTGCCATTAAACATGATCTCTCTTTTCTTAATATGTTCTATTGTGCAGCCAAAATTTGTAAAAGTTACTTTGAAGTCTTTGTCGCACAATTGACTAATACTTAGGAGATTATGTTTAAGACCTTCTACTTAGTAACACATCAGTTATAGTTTTGGTAGACGGGTTACCTACACTTCTTTTACCAAGTATAGCTCCCCGATTGTTGTCTCCATAGGTGACATACCCCTTTTTCTTTGCGTGGAACTTTAACAAAGAGTGATATGTCTCCCGTCATGTGTCTTGAACATCCGCTATCAAGGAACCACAACCTTTCGGCAATGTCAAGACACTTTTCCTGCAAAATTAATTTATAGTGGAAGGTCCCCAATCTTCATTGGGTCCTGGGTGGTGAGTACATAAACTGTTGCATTTAGGCAACCATTGAAATACTCCTTTAGGAACTAAAATCCTCCTAAATTTGCATTTTTCAATGGTATGTCCCTTTTTGCAACAATAGTGACAGGTAATATGATGAGAATATGCTGTTTTGCTAGTTGATACTTTTGGTACAAAAGTGTATTTACTATATAAAGGAGTATACGATCTTTTGAACTTATTTGGATCAACCGCAAACGTCATTTTTGGTTGTAGAGCCTTATCTAATTTGGCCTTTAGGTCTCTCACTTCTTTTTGCCAAATATGACATGTCTCACAACCAAACCATGATGTAGGATCTTCCTCAATTTTATCCTTTTGAATATCTAGCATAGATTGTTTCAAAGCTTCCATGTCCTTTTCGGTCTTCTCAACTTTTGATTCAAGATATGAAAAAAAATTCTTATTTGAGGCCAAAAGTTTAAAAGCTTCAATTGCATCTCTATGTAGTTCTTCAAAGGCTAATTTCAATTGAGCATGAGATACCTTATCTACAAGTTCAGGTTTAAGATGACTTACACATTTCTTTTTCTTGTGTTGATGAGCCGTAAGACATAAGTTTGTCAATTCTTCTTCATCGCTTGATGAGTCTTCACTAGATGAATCACTTTCCCATGCTATGTAGGCTCTTCTAGATTTGTTGTGACCTTTGCTTTGGTTCTTCTCTTTCTCCTTCTCAAGGTATGGACAATCCGGTTTGTAGTGACCGATTTTGCCACAATTGAAGCAAGGACCTTTGATTTTTCCTTTGTTATTGTCATCTTGTTTGAACTTGTTTGATTGCTTTCTATAGTTGATCAACCCTTTGTCAGAATGTTTTGCTCCATTTTTCTTTAGGTATTTGTGGTATCTTCGCACAAACAGTTCCATTTCCTCATCATCGGAGTCTTCATCATCACTTGTATAACTATCCTCTAGCTCTTGTCTTGAGGTCTTGGAGCTTGAAGCTTTTAGAGCTATTGACTTCTTCTCTACCTCTTTCTCCATGTTCTTCTCTTTCTTTGCCCTTTTCTCATGCATGTCAAGGCATTTAAGATGTTGTTCATGTTCTTCTAGTTTACCAAAGAGAGTGGTGATGTCTAAGGTGTTTAGATCATTTGCTTCCTTTATTGCTGTAACCTTGGGTTGCCATTCCCTGTTCAAACATCTTAAGATTTTGTTAGTAGCAACTGCATTGGAAACAGGTCTATCAAGAGAATTTAAACGATTTTTCAAGTGAACGAATCTCTTCTGCATGTTTTTGATGGATTCACCATCTTCCATGTGGAAGAGTTCGAATTCTTGAGTTAGCGTATTGATTCTAGCTAGTTTGACATCATTCGTTCCCTCGTGGGCAACTTGCAATGTGTCCCACATAGCTTTAGCGGATCTACAATGGGAAACGCGATAGTATTCATCAACTCCTAGAGCTGAGATTAGAATGTTTCTCGCTTTCCAATCGTATCCATATCTCTTTTCATCTTCAGCATCCCAAGTATTTTCTGGTTTTGGAACAACTGCACCAGCTGCATTTGTCATGGTGATCTGAAAGGGACCATTGACAATAGTTGTCCAGATGTTCCTATCAATTGCATTGATGTGGACACACATACAATCCTTCCAATAGCCATAGTTTTCACCGTTGAAAACTGGAGCTCTATTGTGAGCCCCTTTAGGTCCGGAAGCCATCTCTCCAATAAGTGTTTCACGTAGCACGGAATAAACCAGAGCTCTTGATGCCACTTGTTAGACGCTGGCCTTAGGATCTAGAGGGGGGGTGAATAGATCGTTCACAGTTTTACGGAGTTAAACGACTTTTCAGTGGAAGTGATTCTGAATCGACTCGCGTCTATTCCGAACCACTATCGAAATGATTGTATATGTGTTTAAAAAACCAGACAAAAAACTTGAGGTAAGTGATAAGAGTATACGTTGCAGAATCAAAGCGTTGCTCTTATTGAAAATCAGATTAACTTCTTGTATGATGGACAATGTTTGCAATGCAGTAAAAGTGATAGAAACAAATATACAAACACTTGGTGATAATGATCAAATTGAAGGTGATTCAATATGTGATAGATTGTGATGTTTATATAAGTTCTTAATTCACAATGTTAACACTCGAATCGTTGATCAATTTGCTATTATAACCAAATATGAACAGAATGTAAATGAAAAAGTAAAAGCGACAAGAACACGATATTTGTTTAGGCAGTTCGTCGATCGTCCTCGCTACGACTACGTCTGCCCCCAATTCCAAACTGAAATTGGGTAATCTTTCATTAATGTTGAAAGTAGTATATACAAAGAAGATAACAGAGCGATAAACCATAAACCAATTATGTCGATCCTTTGAATCTTCTTCCCCCTTAATCTTGAGTCAGATCAAGGTTATCCAAGAGCTTCACTTTGACCCCTTTCTGCAGTGTCTTCAATTCCCTCGAACCCTTGTTCTTCAATCTTCACACTCAGCCGGATCCTCGATGAAGCCTCTTGATAAAAACCCCCAAGAAACACCTATCTTGGAGGACAAAACCCTCGGATTTTATTCACCAAAAACCCCACAAATCTTCACCCACTAGGAATCTTCAATTCCGTTCCATGGACGTTATCGAACTCGATCACTAACCCTCAACGCAAGAATGATTATGTGTAATTGTGTTGGAGATGACGAAGAACGAAGATGAGAAGCCTTTGTGTATCTTTCAGTCGTTGGTGTTGATGAATAATTAACATGGAATGATATATATAGTTGCTGGTATGTTGGAGCAGAGAAAACACATAATTTGGGAAGTTTTCAGCAATTAGGTTGACCTACTTTAGTGCTTAGGTCGACCTAACAGAAGCAGAGTTGAAGTTGTCCCAGTTAGGTTGACCTGTTAGGTTGGCCTAAAATCTGTTAGGTTGACCTGCTGAAGGTTTAGGTCGACCTGTTGAAGGTTTAGGTCGACCTAAAGTCATTTGTTTCCAGTTAGGTCGACCTGTTGAAGGTTTAGGTCGACCTAAAGTCAGTTGAAATGCATTTTTGTGACTTTTCTTCAGTTTAGGTCGACCTAGGAGTGTGGGTAGGTCGACCTAACAGTGACATGTGTAAATCCCTTCAGTTTAGGTCGACCTGGGAGTGTGGGTAGGTCGACCTAACAGTGACCTTGTCAGTTTTGCTGAGTTTGCTCTGGTTTTGAGTCGACCTAGGACTTTGCTTGGTCGACCTAACAGATGCAATACCATTTTCTGAGTGATTTGAGCTTCATAATCTTCCATTGTCTTGAGTCATTCATTTATGCTTTTGTATTTGGTTGCTTGTGATGTTTGACATGAATCAAAAACTCATTTGTGAGTGTATGCTTGTTCTTACAGAAGATGGTTGAAATCGAAGCTGAATCGAGATAGGTTATCTTCGAGACTTAAGTGTTTTTCTGAAATACAAAAGTACTGAAACTTGTAGTATTTCATTGCATTCTCACTAAAGAACACATTGCCACGTATCGAAAGAGGATTCAAGCGGGAGGATTTGAAATTCGAAATATCCTGTATAACCTAACGAGGACAGATGGCACCCCAGGGATTCGAAACGCATGCATGTGAGCAACGTGGCATTTCGCTAGTGTAGGACCGTTAGGGTCGAATTAGTATAAATGAGGGTCTTAGTATCAGGATCCAGGGTGTTCATTTTGTACAAATCACTCACAAATCACTCAAGTATCAAGTGTTAAAAGAAAGAGTTCGCTGAGAAATGTAAGTATGACACCAACACTTTAAATATGTTTGTATTTCTATTTACAGAATCGAAATGTCTTTAAATTTCCTTTACTTTTTCGCTTAGTCTTTCCTTTGATTCAAGTTTCTTTATTTTCTTCGATAAGTCTTTACATTCTTGCACTTTACATTTCTGAAATTTACATTTCTTTTACATTTTCATCAGAGTTATATTTACGTTCATAATCAGTTGATTTTTAGTTGTGTACTTTGTTAGTTTATTTCGCAAGTTATTTACATGTTCATACCATAAACAAGTTTTCGAAGCAAAACAAAAGACCAACAAACATGAACCAAATTATCTCGAAAGACAACTATTTGACTATGTCCTAGGATCAATCTAGTCGATCCTGCGAGTAACCAAAGTATATTTATAGTTTGGAGGACTAGCGGTTGTTTACCGGAAGTCACCGTAAACAGGTTAGTAAGAGTTGCCACTGACTTTTCTTTTATCCAATAAGTAAAGGCTGAAAAGAACAGGAAAGACCTTGATAGATTTTGAGTTCAAAGGGTAGGTTATACAAAGGGAAGGTTCTAGCACCCTTTGTATCCATGGTTATCCATGGGCTCTTAATTGCTTAGATCACTTGGTTTGATTTGTGTGTGTGTGCTTTTAAAAAATATTTGGAGTGCCAATAGTAAGGTAGACTTTGTAATAATATTTGTATCAGTCCTCAAGAATGTATACAAAGTGTTTTTTGAAAATATTTGTTTAAAGTGCCAACAGTAAGGCAGTTTGCTTTATGATAACTCTTGTATCAGTCCTCAAGAGTGTTGATAAAGTGTTTTGAAAATTTTTATTTTGAAAGCGTGAGGTGTGAAAATGATTTTTGAGTGTGAGCAAGCAATTAGGAGCATCTATCCACTAAGTATTGGTCTTTCCTATTCTATTCCATTTCCTTTGAAGATAGTATTATCCATGCCATTAGTTGGTAGGAAATCCTATCCATTGGATGTGAAGGGACAGGTGTAGGGTCATCAAAATCTTCTCCCCTTTTCAAAACCTTCTTATGTTTTCAAACTTCTTTTTATAAATTTTCTTTTAAAAATTGTTTTCCCTTAATGGCTCTCTTTTCAAAAGTTTAGACAAGATTAATTATTGTAGTGGGTTGCAATATCCCACGACATTGATATTGATTGATATGATGTAACCTTTTCCACTTGAAAGAGTTAATGGCATACTTGTTATTTTATCCAAGTTGGAGCTCTTCTTTCATTTGTGATGCAAAGGATCCATTTGTTCTCATGTTTAAGATCAATGGTTGAGTATTCTCTACTAAGATGACAAAGTGTCTATCTAGTTTTAAAATCTTTTGTCTTTCTTTTAAGTGGAACTACATTTGCTCTGACTTCTCCATTGCACTGAGGAGGTGTGTAGGCACAAGACGTTATGTCTTGCCGAGCATCGTTTTAAAAAAACCATTTTTTGCGCACAATATCTTTTAACACACATATTTTCAAACTGGTTCCTGTGGAGTACCACAAATATGAGGGGTGATAACTCACTCCCCTTGTATAATCAACATCCGTACGTAAGATCTCTGCTTTTTATTAGTTTTGATTTAAAAACTTCTTTTAGGTTTATTTCACTCTTTTCTCATTTTCTTTGGAAACAATAAAGCGCGGTGGCGACTTTCACTAAATATGAGTCAAGTCAATCAATGGCTTTGATCTCAAATTTTCCCCGCTATAGGATAGTGGAGGGTGAATGCGTCAAGGTCTCACCAATAGAAGTTTGTTGTTCAGAATTTTCCTTAGTAGGAGCTTTAGTAAGAGTTTTAGTGCATCGTCATCGCCTTTCTCTCCGAGATTAGATGGAGGAATATTTTTGGTCAAAACATGAGAAGGGTTATCCGGCTGAGTTGAGTTGGAAGTCACGTCGACTAGATCATCCTTTTCAGTCTCGAGAACATTTGTGTCTCAAACTGAATCTGTTCGGACAGATGGAGTAGTCTCAACTACTTCGACATGGACTTGCTTCCGAGAATGGTGCAGTTGGTTAGGAAAAAATGATTTAGTACATATAGAAAAGAAGGTAAGATGAATACCTTTTTCGATGTTTGAATGTCTCGTTCTTGTGAAGGAGGAACTGAGGGAGATGATTATCGAGGTGGAGAGGTCTCTTCCTGATTAGTATTTGGAGGAACTAGAGAATCAATAACGGTGGTCCTACTCCTACCTTTTGAGGAGCCAGTCTTGATAATAATTTTTTTAGTTTTTTGCACCTTCTTAATCTTGGTGGGAGTGGGAATGGTGAATGAAGAGAAAATGGGGGAATCTTCACTATTATCAGACTTGTTTTGATCGATGGATGGTTAGGGAATTTCTCCAAAAACCTAGAAGGGCATGCAAAGGTTAGTAATTAATCGAGGCCGATACATTAAAAAGTTTAAATAATTAATAGTTGGTGTTGCAAAGGCACAGGGAATTCCTCCTTCTTTGGTTTGTTGGAAACCAGTTTGACGATCGAAGGGCGCTTCGGTCTCTGGAGAAAAAGAGTAATATGTAAAAATGGACAGATGAGCAAATGGATATAAGAAACATTATAGAAAAGCAAATATACCTTATTAGATTGAGCTCCTTCGACAACAGCATCAGAGGTCGATTTCAAAATTTTAGTCGAAGCCTCAGAGGATGCATCAGTGGAAGGACGACTGTTTTCCCAAGTATCAAAGGCGTCCATCATTTTTTTAAGGGAATTGGGAGAATACTCTTCAATGGTGAAAATGGATACATCTAGCATACTCTTCAACGGTCAATTATTAACCTGCCCAAATGACATCTTGATCATGGGATATGAGAGATTTCAGCAGCATTTGGCTAATGCCAAATTGTCGGGCCTCTAGATTTGGCTGATAACTCACAAAGCCATAGCCTTTGGACCTAGAGTCGATGCGAAAGGATAGGAATGTTTGAGTCAAGAATTCTCTCCATGCAATATTCCATATAGCAGCTGGTCTAAGACTAACACCATGAAATGGATCTTTGAACTAGGCTGGGCCGACCATTCTTTTGGCAAACGGGGTCTTAGCCTCGGCAAAATTAGTAGTTTCAATAAACATATTTGTATACTTCATGAATACATACCTGATATAAGTTTCATGGGGGTAACCATGGATAGCCTCAGGCCTTCGACAGACCTATCCTTCACAGAATGCTCAACACCTTCCGACAGAGGGAAATCTAGTCGGTGCTCATACTAGCCGGTCCCTTGGGATTGTTTGGTAGATATTTAATCCTCGAAGAGGATACACCTAAAGTATGATAATGGTACGCCAGCAGAAGCATGCCCAGAGAAATCTGTCGACCTTCGTGAATTTGAATCGCCAAGGGGATAAAACCTTTAGCTATTTGTAAAGATCCAGGGCATAACAGATAGTAGGAAAGCCATAGAGTAAGGAAGGCGACATATTCCTCATTAGAGACGTCAGGAATGTTCATAACATGATGATCTGGGATGTAATGTTTGAAACTAGCGCGGTCGAAGTGAAATGTGAGTAGGGTCGATGGAGTGGGGTCGAAGATTTCGCCCAGAGGGGGAAGGCCAGTAATGGTTGCTACGTCGTAGAGAGTTGGGGATAACATACCACAGGAGAGTCGAAAGGTGTTAGTGGAACCTTCCCAAAAAAATCGACGTTGTAACCATATTAGGGTTAATTCTATGGGCATTCCTCGACAATTGGATCGCGTCAAAGATGCCAGCTTCTTTCCATTGCGCTTTCTTTTTTCCTTGGACTTTTTCCGGCCAAGCCAAATAATCTGGCTTGCTAGGAATCGGCATAGATCAAAAAGCCCCTATAGCAGGGTCTACAAAATTCATATCAAGAGGGTTTTCTTGATCGAAAGCAAGAGGTTTAGCAGGATTAAATCATGGAAAGAACTTTTGAACTTTCCTGGGATCAATTTTGCGGGTTGGATACGGCCCATAGAAAGCGAAAAGTTCCCCAGAAACTGTGAATGGAATAAGCATCTGTTTCTGCCACACCTCAACCTGTTTTGGATCAGTAGACGGCGGTTGCCAAACGAGTGGGAGGTTTGCGTCAGCTCCAAGGACAAAAGTCAAAGGATTGTCACTTGTATCAACGGGAGTAGAGCCGCCATTTTAGCAAGAATGAAGGGAAGAAAACGCTAAAAATACAACAATGTTGGCTTAAGTAAGTGGCAGAAATAGTTAAGTGGAGAAAGAAAGAAGTGGTGATTGTCTAAGAGAGTATTTAAATGGAAATAGACTCGTCGATGGCTGACAGTTGTCATTCGATCCAACGGTGACAGATAAGAAATGGGAAAGTTATTAGAGTTTGGTTGGAAAGTCCACACCCTAAAAACTATGAATCACCATAAGAAATGATGGATTGACATAGGGAACTATTGCGCAGAAAGGGGTCATAATGACGCGTGACGTCATTTTGAAAAGACGTGCAGTCGAAAAAACACGAAGAACAAAATGCCCAAGTTCTTCGTCGACATAATCTCCGTCGAAATTGGCATTTTGGGGGACAATGTGTTTACAAGCGATTTTCAACTAGAAGGTTATGGGCCTCAAAAGGAAAGTTGGCCCAAATAAATAGGTGGCTTCTTATAAAAAAGCCCATTAGTGAGAAGTGTGAGCGCTATTGACTGGTAGAACACCTCCAAGAAGCCAGTCGACCAAAACAACATCTAGGGTGTTTGGTTCGACGTCGACATGATTCAAACAGAAGGGCGGAAAAAGATAAATTCAAATCTGCAAATCATGGAGCGGAACATGGGGAAGTGGAGGAGAATTTCACACAAATTCCCAACGTGTGACTATAGTAACCGTCGATGGTTACTCATACGTTTGATCTATTTAAGCAAATTATTGTATTCAGTTTAGGGGTCGCAAATTTATTGCATTGAAAAATTACTCTCAAAGTACCCGCATCTTATTAAAAGAGAAACGAGTTTCGCTGTTTTTAATGTATGTTTACTTCCAACATTTTGATTCAAAGCAATTTCCAGTTTTATATTTTAAGTATTTTGTTTTATTTTCTTTATTTCTTCTTTACATTGCATTCTTTTGCGCCATCCTTTCTTGATTACTGATTCATACGAAAAACTCAACACAAAGTTTAGGATTAGTATAGCCGATCTTGCAAGTAACTTTTAATAAGATGCTAGTGACTGTTTTGTCAGAAACAGTCGTATACTGTGATTAAAATTGATAATCATAAATTTGAAATTGAATTCGAGGAGATCCATATCCAACTTTCCAAACGTCAGCATCTATCTCCTGAATTTCAAGGTAATCAAATGCTTATCTAACCACCGCATTTTCAATTCGAAATAGTTCAATTGATTTGATTTTCTTTTAGCGCCTAACCCTCTCAAGAAAGTTCATACTATTGTTGATGGAAGGTACAAGCGTTTCGAGAGGTACTTCAACTGTTCCATTCATTCTATCGATTTGTTACTTGTGCTATAAGCTCCAATTAAGGTGATTATCCAAACAGGCTAATATAAGTGTTTATCTTATCAATAAATAAAAATAAACTTGATATAAGTTATTCCAAATACTTGCTATAATTTTAATCTGCTATTATAATTAGTTTGGTGCTACAATTTATGTGTTATTTTCTTCTTTGCAGTCATGCAATTCTTGTCTATATTGCTTCTGCATTTTCTGGAGTTGCAAACCATTGGTTAGTAGTTTACCTCTTTCGCCATCTTTTTATGAATTCAAGACACGAGAATGAATAGATGCTAGGGAGGGTATTTGCTTGTGCAAGTGTTTGATACTACTTTCATTAGCTAAATGGTGTATTGTATCTCCACAAAACAATATTGGTTAGTGGAATTTTCTGGATACTAATGTTAGTTAATTAATTTATATAACCGGTACCCAACAGAAAGTAATTGCACAATAATAATACTTTATTGCTAATAGTTCTGGAGAATGATTCAAGACCAGAATATTACACATAAACACATTACAATAATTATGGGAAATAAATATAAAACAATAGGACACACAAACACCAAGATTCAAGAGCTTGGCTCTCCCATTCCCAAATGTTCGAGAGTTGGGGGCTCTCGGCTCTCCTAATAACCATTCAATAACTCCTTTGGTTAAAGGTCTCTTCCTTTTATAATTATACATCACCTAGCACAGCAGTAACACCTGTTAGCTAACCGTCACTATCCCATAAAGTAACTGCCTCATAATTGATAGTAATTTTCCCATAACTGATTTAATCAGTTTCGCTCATTAATCTCATAGACATTTTGAATAAGTTTGTCCTCAAGGTGAAGGTTACCCAAGTGTCCGCCGGGGTCCCACAGCTTGAAGTAGAGGGACAGAGCAAGGCGTGAAACATGATAACTACTTACATACTATTTTGGGTGGTATGTTTGACAAAAAAACATAGCTTGACAGACCGGAGCAGGCATTATATAATGCCATTTTGATTAATACATAATATAATTCACCCTTCACTGAGGACGCGTTTGGAAACAGTCCAGTCATCGATTCAAACACCTAACTCCCACCATGTCAATCAAAGTCTCTGTTGATACTAAGCAAATTACGAAAAATTTCCTTTTGTCTCTTGTTGTTTCTCCACAATGACATTCACTGAGGAATTTTCGGCATCTTATACTTTTACAATTTCTACCTTTTCCTCATTTCTCTCTTCCGTTATTTGAATGAGAGCGAACTTTCCTTGGTTTGTTTCTTCTTGTTGAAGGTTGAATTAGTGAGGCATCGACGACTCCATTTCCTATTCAAATTTTTCTTCTTCATCAGATATAGGTAGGAGGTCTCTATACTCTGACTTAAAATGCCAAAGCAGTGCAACATGAAACGTTCGCCAACTCGCTTGTAGATGGCATTAACTCCACCACTGCCACCATATGAGAGCACGGTTTCTCAAGGCTTTCACCGCCTCCAGAAACTTCTCGCTCTCCGGTGTTCCACAACATCAAAATGCTTTTATCAATACAAATCAGCCATCAATAGGCATCACTGCCGCCGTCAAACTGCAGCATTTCCATTTTCCCCTTCTTTGAATTTTTTGCCCCAGATTAGAACTACTCTGATACCCGTTGACAAAAACAAGTACCAAATTGAAAAATATAATAGAAATATTTTACTGTTATTGATGATAGAATAGGTAGTTCAATAGAAAGGCACACAACACTCACAGTCTTGACATAAATAGAATAAAAGATAAAGGATTCCTATCCAAGAATTTCTAGAGTCTTGGTCTCTCCCCTCCAAGAATTCGAGAGCTTGGTCTCTCCCTTCTAAATATCCTCTTCTAATTTTCCAGATGATCCCATCTAACATACGGTCTCCTCATTTTATTCACACATTCCAAATAACTACTAATTAACTGCTACTAAAGGTCAATATTAAAATCAGTAACTGCTTGATAGAATAGAACAGCCACATTCATATTTTTGGTTCCTAGTAACTTATAGGGTCTAACAATAGTTCCCCAAAAAGATCCACCTTGTTCTCAAGGTGACTCTGAAAAATAAGACAAGTGTCCACTAGGACCCCATAACATGAAGTAGAATGACAGGGCAAGGCGTGAAACATGATAACTCATGTATTGGTCATACACTCTATTTTGAGTGGTATGTTTGAGCCAAAAACATAGCATGACAGGAGTATGCATTAACAGCGCGGGTTCGACCAAACCAAAGGTAAATCCACCCTTCACCAAGGACCTGGCAGGACCTGGCAGTTTCGGCGGCTGTGGCACTAGGTTGTCCAAGTCGAGTGAAGTCCATCTCTCTCTGGTAGTTGTTCTAGTTAGTTTCGCCCTCGATTCAAACAGAATACTCGCGCCATGTCCACAATATGTCTGTTGATACTAAGAAATTTGCAAGAATCTGCCTGTCTCTTGTCGCTTTTCCACAATGACATCCATGTGGAAATTTTAGGCATCTCTTTCTACTTTTGCATTTTCTTGGTTAGTGGAATTTTCTGGATACTAATGTTATTTACTAAATTAATTTATATGGGCATCCTACAGTAAGATTCACTTTTTCTTAATAGTCACTAAAAGAGAAGACATGCATCCTCCAGTAGATTTCACCTTTGTGTATGTTAGTCATTACATTCTGCAGGTTTCTTTCTGTTTTCGCTATGTTGTCCCTTCTTCATTGCAGATATACACTTCGTTCTCCTATTTTTGAATTATTTTGTTCGACTCATACCATTAGGTACCCAGCTGATGCTTCGAGGAAAGCTAAAATCCACTCCGTGTTAGATTGGCATCACCTGAATTTGCACTGCGGTGCAGTTGTGTTGTTATAGCACAAAAATAACCCTTTTGTTTATTTGCTTTCAGTAATCAATTTTCATAGTGGTCTCTTTTCAGTAAATTAAAAGTAAGAGGAGATTAGTGGTCTCCTTGAATTCAATTTGCATCCTATGGTTGAAAAATCGAGAAACACAAGGGAGGTCTGGCACGTCTATTTGAGTTTGGTTTTCCTACAGTTAATGTTGATCTAATTAAATTCTGTTTATCTAGATTTGTGCCATGCCAAACATAATGCTGATAGCATGGATGATAATTACATATTTTTTAATGCAGCTTTTAGACGAGAAAGAGCATGATCGTATTATTGGCCCATACAAGAAAGTTCAACGGTGGATTGAGAGCACAAAAAATGCAACGAAGTCACATTTTGATGAAGTTCATAATGTGTCCTCTAGAAACTCAAAGCGAGGCTTTCAGTGCGGGAATCTAGTAAAGCAGATGGCCAAATTAAATCTGGGAATAAAGCTCCCATGATTTCAAAGATGTGACCTATCAACCATGTGTTTAACATACTTGACACCATTTAGCCATGTCTAACATTTTATACATTGATGGTTGCAATTGTGGCTTGACTATGTATTGAGACTCATTACTGAGATTGCTAAGTTTAGCAGATAATAAATTTCAACCGATTCAAAGATTCATGAACCAACAAGTCCTTAATGCAGAATTGGCATTACATATGTTAGTTTGTCTGTTTTTTAAGTTTGTCGTGCAAAATAATTCAAAGGAGCTGGTACATTGCTGTATAGTATTTAGCTATGAAGAAATATGACAATAAATTTGTATACAGACTTGTCTGTTAGATGATAAGTATACCAAGTACCAACACAATCTATTTTTTATTTATTTTTAAAAACAAGTATGATCCAGATTTTTTTCATAAAAGTAATTGTTTTGCAAAAAAGTTTTATGAACAAATTAATTAAATAAGCTTTTCAATTTGACTTTTTAAAAAACAGGTTTTAAGAAAGGAATCAAACAAGTTCTATACTTATTTTAGATGGTTAATAATTTTAAATTGATATTTATTCCTTACAGCTTGTAAGAAAGGAATCAAACAAGCTCTATTATACTCAAGGGTGTCATTCTACCTCATTTCTCTTCTCTTCCAGTAAAGAGAAGTTATCAGCTTCTCTCTTCAACTCGTCTCTCTTCTCTTTCACGTCAAACAAATTACAAGTAGCTTAGTCTGTTTCTCTGCTATAGTTGTACACTATTTGATTAAAGTTACCAAAGTTACACAATAGTAAACTTGCTCAAGCCATTTCCTTTTAGGCCACACTGTAATGAAATAAAGTGGGACACAGCTTCTAGAAACTAATGAGTCACCAATTATACATGTGGACCCACATGCAGGGAATAATTCTGTTAGTGACCATCCAGAAATCGTGGCAGCATGCAAAGGAGTGAGAAGGCGCAAGGAAAATAGTAGGCTCAAGGAATACGTGAGGGAATGAGATCTATTTAATGATTGTAATAGGAATATTATTGGTGTGTGTGATTTGTGAATCTTCTGCTATTCTCTCCCAAAAACTCTTGTATCCAAAGTTGTTGAGTATTATAATACTCTTCTTTTCCCTATCCTTATCTACACCTGTTACATTGGTGCTTTCACTACACCATGGCTGACACAAAAACAAAGGAAATGCAAGCTGAGATCAAGCGCAATGCAGAGGACCTCAAGCAATTTCAAGAGAATGTGTGAGCGCTTTGAAAGGTTGGAAGCCGGAAACTCTTCCAAATTCGATCGAATGGAGGCGATGCAGATGAGTGCTGAAGCCAAGTTTGCTCAAATTCATTCTGCGCTTGACATTTTGATCCAACAAACTCCGTCAAAAAACAACCATGGTGCTGGACTCATCAACAAACCGTCGTTTCAAGTGAGAAACGTGAAACTCGAATTTCCTCGATTTGATGGTACGAACGTGCATGAATGGATCTTCCGTGCGGAACAATTTTTCGGTTACTATGATACCCCAGATTCAGATCGTTTAACCATTCCGCCGGTACATCTTGATAAGGACGTGGTACCGTGGTATCAAATGGTGCAACGATCTAACCCTTTTCAGTCATGGCTGGAGTTTACGCGAGCTTTAGAGTTGGATTTTGGTCCATCTATTTATGAATGTCCTCGAGCTACCCTGTTTAAGCTTACTCAATCTGGTACGGTTTCTGAATACTATCTGCAATTTACTTCATTAGCTAATAGGGTATATGGTCTTAGTAATGATGTGCTGATTGATTGGTTTATTAGTGGATTCAATATTGATATCCGTCGTGATGTATTGATTCACACACCCACATCCATTGTTAATTAGCAAAGGTTTATGAAGAGAAGTATACCTCTGAGTACCAAACCACAAAAAGCCAACCCAACCACTTATACTCCTAACCGATTTGTAACCAACAAACCAGATAATAACCAGAAAAATATGGCCCCCATCCTCAATACACCTCCAACCCGACCAATGAGCCTAAACCAAAAAATCCTAATATCAAGAGAATGTCACCCGCCGAAGTTTTCATTTACACACAAGTGTCCTAACAAGCAATTGATGTTGTTACAATATGATGAAACTGATGAAGACCAACTGTTTGAGACAATGCTTAAACCACCAGACCTAACCATCGAAAACCTTGAGACCAACCAAACTGAACATCATCTATCCCTGAATGCCATGAAAGGGACTAGTAACATGGGTGTCTTGAGATTTTCTGGTTCAATTGAACATATTCAGGTGCAAATCCTCATTGATGGAGGCAGCTCGGGTAGTTTTTTGCAACCAAGAAAAGCAAAGTTTCTCAAATTACCTGTGAAACCGGCACCAATCTTCAAAGTGTTGGTAGGTAATGGAGAGATAATGACTGCTGAAGAAGTGATAAAAAACTTACCAATTGAGATGCAAGGCCACAAAGTGGAAGTGCCAGTTTACTTATTACCGGTAGCTGGAGCAGATGTTATCTTGGGAGCATCATGGTTAGCAACATTAGGGCCGCATGTTGCTGATTATGCAGCATTGACACTCAAATTTTTCTTAAATGGGAAGTTTGTGACACTGACAGGAGAGACTACAGTTGCACCTTCTGCCAGTGAATGGTTAAGAGACTTCACTCTACTGATGCAATTGTAGAATATTTCACCATATTGAAATCCCAGGAGAAGGAAGATGTCTTCAAAGAATTGCCTACTGATATTGAACCTGAAGTTGCAGTTATGTTACATACTTAAAATGATATTTTTAATGCTCCATCATCTCTGCCCCCTGTCAGAGCACAAAATCACACTATTCCATTATTGGAAGGCTCAAATCCTGTTAAGGTCAAACCTTACAGGTACCCCCATAGCCAGAAAACCCAGATAGAGAACATGGTTCAGGAAAGGCTGCAGTAAGGGATCATTCAACCCAGCACTAGTCCATTCTCATCACCAATTATTTTGGTGAAAAAGAAGGATGGAACTTGGAGGTTTTGCAGTGATTGTAGAGCTTGAAGGATAGAAAAACACTTAGAAAGGGGGGGTTTGAATAAGTGTAGCTTTAAAAACTTGACAGATAAAAATAAATTGCACAGTTATTTTTATCCTGGTTCGTTGTTAACTAAACTACTCCAGTCCACCCCCGCAGAGATGATTTACCTCAACTGAGGATTTAATCCACTAATCGCACGGATTACAATGGTTCTCCACTTAGTCAGCAACTAAGTCTTCCAGAGTCTTCTGATCACACACTGATCACTCCAGGAACAACTGCTTAGATACCCTCTAAGACTTTTCTAGAGTCTACTGATCTACACGATCACTCTAGTTACAACCTGCTTAGTTCACTCCTAAGACTTTCCTAGAGTATTTTGATCCACACGATCACTCTAGTTCCTTACAACTTAATGTAATCAATTCTAAGAGTTTACAAATGCTTCTTAAAAGCGATAATCACAACTGTGATATTTCTCTTAATCGTTTAAGCTTAATCTCACTAATATATTACAACAGCAATGTAGTGAGCTTTGATGAAGATGAAGATTCTGAGTTTTGATTTGAACAGCGTTTGAGCAAGTTTAATATGAGTTGTTTTGGTGCAGAATCGTTAACCTTGCTTCTCATCAGAACTTCATATTTATAGGCGTTGGAGAAGATGACCGTTGAATGCATTTAATGCTTTGCGTGTTCCGTACAGCATCGCATTTAATGTTATACGCTTTTGTCAACTACCTCGAGCCTTGTTCACGCTGTGTCTACTGACGTAGCCTAGAATAGCTTTTAACGTTCCTTTTGTCAGTCAGCGTAGCTTGCCACTTGTACTTCCTTCTGATCTGATGTTTGTGAATACAACGTTTGAATATCATCAGAGTCAAACAGCTTGGTGCATAGCATCTTCTGATCTTCTGACCTTGAAGTGCTTCTGAGCGTGATACCATCAGAACTTCAGTGCTTCTGTTCTCTTGTTCTTCTGATGCTTCCATAGACCCATGTTCTGATTCTGCTTCGACCATCTTCTGATGTCTTGCCAGACCATGTTCTGATGTTGCATGCTGAACCCTTTGAGACAAAGCTTCTGAGCGCTGAATTATGCGTACTCTTTATATATTTCCTGAAAGGGAAATTGCAATGGATTAGAGTACCATATTATCTTAAGCAAAATTCATATTATTGTTATCATCAAAACTAAGATAATTGATCAGAACAAATCTTGTTCTAACAATCTCCCCCTTTTTGATGATGACAAAAACATATATAAATGATATGAATTTGCGATCAGAAAGAATAGACGGCAAAAGACAAATTACACAGCTATAGCATAAGCATATGAATATGTCTCCCCCTGAGATTAACAATCTCCCCCTGAAATAAATACTCGAAGAACTTTAATAAAAGACTTCCCTGATTATTTCGGTAGAGACGATCATATAAGCTTCTTGTCTTCAGAGAATTCCTAGCTTCTGACTTCTGCTTCCATTGGACAGCTTCAGAACTAGAATTTCCTTAGATCCCTAGAACACTCATAGCTTCTGATTCCTGCTTCCATCTAGGACAGCTTCAGAACTTGAATTTCTTTGATCTTCTGAACATTCACAGCTTCTGATTTCTGCTTCCATTCAGGACAGCTTCAGAACTTGAGTTTTCTGGATCTTTAGAACATTTGCAGCTTCTGATTTCTGCTTCCCTCGGATAGCTTCAGAGCTTTGAATTTCTACCAACATCACTTCATGCTAGATTTGTATCAGAACATTGTTGAATGTACCAGAGCATCATCTGAGCATCTCTACATCCTGAAATGTTACAGAACAAAAAACTAAACGACAAAAGTCAGCATGAACGAGTCAGAACATAAAATGTATATTAGAACACATTATATGTATCAGAGCCATATAGGCTAAAATAATGTATCAGAGCAAAAATAGAATTTTGTCAGATCAAATAGACAAATATTGTCAGATCAAATAGACAAATATGGATTAAATTCTATCTTCTTTCTTGCTTCTGATTTCTGAAGCTTGACAGCACTCAGCTTGCTTCAGTTTCCATGGTTTAGCTTCTTGTGTTTGCTTTGAAGATTTTCTTCACTTCTTTATACCTGCAAAACACTTAAACCATATAGAACTTGCAGATCTTGTTAGTGAATGCAACTGATTAAATCAAATCATTTATCATTTATCTTTCTCCCCCTTTTTGTCATAACATCAAAAAGAAAAAAAGATTCAGAGATAAACCAACGAAACACACGGAGGAAGAAGATGATTTCATTGAAGTTCAAACAGCAGGTACCGAAGTACATGAAGATAAGAAAGATCAGATGCACAAAGACAGATGCAACGAAAAGAAAGAAACAACACAGACTCAATCTAAGATGGCCCTAGTCTTGACAAGATCTTGGTCAGCATCTCTTGAACCATATTGTTGTGTCCTTCTTGCCTCACCATGAAAGCGCTATACTCAGCGTTGAGTGAGCTTTGCTCATCCTGTCTTTTCTGAATATCTTCCAGAGTCCTTGCAAGACGAGAAGATTCATCAGAAGAAGCTTCACCGCTTTCAACCACAGGAATAGCATGTTGATCTGCAGCTTCCATTGATAGATCATTTGCAGGGATTTCCTCAACAGGAACAGTTTTAGCAACATGATCTTCAGCATCTGCTTCTTGCATAGAAGCATCTCCATATTCTGCAGCAGGAATTTCCGAGTCTCCATTCTCAAGTGCCTGAAGAATGGCAGCTAGATTCCTTGGAGCAGAAGGACCTTCAACTTCTGGTGGGTCAACAACTTCTGGAATGACCAAGCTTGGGTCTTTCTTAGAAGGGTTTTCCCTCAGAAAGTCAAAAAGAGTCTTGAAGTCTCCTAGCAGAACAGGATATTGAGGTATCCAGACCACAATCTCCCTGCAAGGATTGGCTTCCAACGCAGCGGCCAATCTTAATTGTTCCATCTCATCCAAGAAGGGCTTCTCTTCCAACAGATGTCTACCTTTGAGACTAGCAAACCAGAAATCTTCATAATTCCTCAGAATTCCACGAGGCCGTGGGGCAGCAGCTACACAGGCTTCCTGAAGTTCTAAAAACAGAGCATCTGATTCTCTGCGAAAGATCCTCCAAAAGTTCCGCATAGCAACATCATTCAATCCCGAACTTTCAGCAATTCTGAGAGTATCAAAGGTACTTCTGAGATTCCGCTTTATGTTTTCAAAAACTACACCAATAGGATATACAGGGCGGGATTTTATTTGGGTTTTTGAAAAGGCAGGGTTGGAAGTGAAGTACGGATGAGGTTCTCTATCCAACCTATAAGAAGATTCTGCTTCAGTATCAGAATCTAACACTACCACTTCAGCTTCAGGACGAGGCTTGGGAGTGTAGTTGCAATCACGGAGCAGCTGCTCATGTGATGCAGAGGTTGGAAAAGGAGAATCACAAGGATTGTTTTGAGAGGTGGGGGGAGTATATTCAAGAGTGGCATTGAGAGAAGGTTGAGATGGAAAGAGAGTTTGAAGGGGTGGTATATCCAGAACAGGATTTATGGTAGGTGGAGAGGAAGGAATGGTTATAGGAGAAGATGGAGGTGTAAGAACATGGACAAAGACTGGTGATTCTGATGTGGCTTTTTCTGGTGCGGGTGTAGGGACAACCTCTATTGGTGCAGCTTCTGAACAAACAGCAGGAACAGAATTAGGTTCAGAAATGCATATACCTTTGGAACCTCTCAGAAAAGCTTTGGCCACATCCTCAGTCTTCTTCTGCTTCTTACTCTTCGGCTCTTCAAAAATCTTTGTTTTGCCGCTAGCGATTTCTTTCCTTCTGACATATGCCAGAACTTCTGGTTGATTCTCAGCCTCTTGAGAGATATTTTCTTCATCAGATTCTTGAAGAATCATCTTTCTTTTTCCGATTTTCTTCTTCTCAACAACTCCAACAGTCTCAGCATTGTTATTAGACTTCTTCTTCTTTTTCTCAGCTTCCTTCTTTTTCTTCTCAAAATCAGCAGAGACAGCCTTAGCAACCTTTGCAATGACTTCTTTTGGGACCATTTCTTTATTAGTGGTAGCAGCAGGATGATCAAACTTTCTTTTGGTCCTTTCTTCCTTCTTACGATTCACTTTAATAGGAGCACCTTTGTCTTGATCTTTAAGACTCTTATCCTCTTTTTGTGACTTCAGATACTTAGTTCTGACTTCAGGTACCTCACTATTGAAGAAGGTTTCAAAGTCAGCTAGTACTGGTTTTCTTCTGATTCTTGTTCCAGCTAGAGGTTTAGGAACTTTGAGGATAGTGTCAATAATTTTCATCTTCTTCAAAGAAAAAGCATTCAGACAGGCTCCAGAGGTGACAACAAGGTTTTTGATAATACCTTCAGACTCCAGACTCTCAACAATCTTGGAATGCACCAGAAGGTTTGTAATAATTCTACCAAAAGGAATGATTGTTCCACCATTTTCTTTTCTGAAAGCGTTTCTGGAATCCTTTACTGCTTTCCAAATATGGTTGAAGATAATGTAAATCGCATCAACCTTCTTCTGAGTGGCAATGCAATACAGAATGTACCTTTGATCATTATTGATGAAATCCGGGGCATGTGTTGATTTCCTATGGTAGAAACACCCAAGAAGGATCTTTGTCCAGATTCTGTAGACATCTTTCAAATCCTTGACGTATTTTGTTTTCTTGACATTTAGATAGAGAGTGGATAGAACATCTCCCAAATATGTCCTTTGATCAAACTCATAAACCCTTTCAGGGTTTTTCAGATCAAACATCATTCTTAGGATGTTTTCAGTAATAACAACAAACTTTCCATGGACGAAAGAAAGTATAGATTTTGGAGCAACCACAGCATGTGCCCAGAACTCCTTGACAAGATCCGGATAAACTGGACCAACGAACTCAGCAAACAACGAGGTCCATCCTTGAAAGATGATGTCTTCTTTAAGGTGAAATTGGTTTTCTTCAATGTTGTCAAAGTCAACCATGAGTTCACACAGAACTTCCAATTCATCTTTAGGAATGGAGCATGCAACAACAGGAGTGAGTTGCAAAGTTTCTTCTTGGAGATGATGAGGAACAGATGACTCAGCATTTTGGGATGAGAAGGCAGCCATGGATGCAGAATGAACAAAAACTAACAAGAAGAGCGAACTGGGTTTTCGATTAGGGTTTTTAGAAAACGGCTAAGAACTTTTCAAACGAGAGAATGCAAGAAGAGAGAGAGACAAGGGAGCGAAAAGAAAATGTAAGAAATGATTTGAAAAGAATATATAGAGACGGATTTGAAAAGGAAAAAAAAATAAGAAATATAAACTGAACAGTTCCAGAATCAAAAGAAATCAATTTTATTAAATGATGAGTGACGTGAGGAGAGAGAACGTGGTAAATGAAATGATTTAAAACAGTTACCTAGGTCGGCGTCTTTTCAACTGCACGCTTTGTACTAACCGTACAGGCACGTGTTCACCATCAGATAATAGATGACAGCTGTAAATTTCAGAATAGACTTTACGCCTTCAGATTCTGATCACGTTTCTCTTCTGGAAACACTCCTTCTGAAGTGTGCTGATATAAATCTGAATGATCTTCTGATCCATTACTTCTGATATACACAGCTTCTGGAGATTCACTTCTTTGTTCTGCAGCTTCTGATAAGACAAAACTGTATCTGCAGAAGTTCTTAAGCTCTTTGTTTCATCAGAAACAAGTTTATCATCAAACCAGATGTTTATTGATTCGTCCACAACCAATGTTTCAATTTTGTATATTCTGTAGCATTTAGAGCATTTAGAATACTCAAGAACGAAACACCATTGCTTGAGAAACAAACAAGACAAATGATTTCAAGACTGATAAACTATCTTTTCTGATCTCCTTCAGACAAAGTTTCTTCAACAGATTTAAGTACCAGAACTTGGAAGACAGTCTTTCTTCCCTTCAGGTGTTGAGACCAACTTGAGTCCAGGAGACATGTCATGTTGACTTTTATCTTCTTTGTCACCAAGAGAATCTGCAAAAGAAATAGTCTTTTTCTTTGGTACCCACATTTTCTTGGGTCCTTTCTTGTTAGTTCTCCTCAAGTTCTGATTGAACTTGGGTTTAACATTGTAAGCAATAGGAGGAACAGCATGATAATTTTTAATGTGAGTTTCATGATATTTCCTAGGTTGTGTCACATGCTTTTTGGTGTGTGTTATGTGAAAACTTTGAGCATGTGAAGTGTGCCTAATATCATGGGAGTGGCCATACTTGAACTGATCATACAATGGCTTGTATGTAAATTTCATTTCATCAACAGATTCAAGCTTGTATGGGGTTTCACCCTCAAAACCAATGCCAACTCTTTTGTTTCCAGACACAGCATATATCATAGAAGCTAGCTGACTTCTGCCAATACTTCTAGATAAGAACTTCCTGAAACTTAAATCATATTCTTTCAGAATATGGTTTAGACTAGGAGTGGATTTTTCTGAATCAGAAGGAGATCCAACATTATTGGATAATTTTAAAAGTTTTTCTTTTAATTCAGAATTTTCCAACTCAAGCTTCTTTGTTTCAAATTCAAATAGCTTTTTCAGCTTTTTGTATTTGAGACTAATCTGAGACTTGAGTTCCAGAAGTTCAGTTAGACCGGAAACTAACTCATCTCTAGTAAGTTCAGAAAATACCTCTTCAGAATCTGATTCTGATGTAGATTCTGATTCGTCATCTTCTGTCGCCATCAGCGCACAGTTGGCCTGCTCATCTTCAGAGTCTGAATCATCTTCTGACTCATCCCAGGTTGCCATAAGACCTTTCTTCTTATGAAACTTCTTCTTGGGATTTTCCTTCTGAAGATTTGGACATTCATTCTTGTAGTGTCCAGGCTCATTGCATTCATAGCACATGACCTTCTTCTTGTCAAATCTTCTGTCATCAGAAGATTCTCCACGTTCAAATTTCTTTGAACTTCTGAAGCCTCTGAACTTCCTTTGCTTGGTCTTCCAGAGTTGATTTAGCCTTCTGGAGATCAAGGACAGTTCATCTTCTTCTTCAGATTCTGATTCTTCAGGATCTTCTTCTCTTGCCTGAAAAGCGTTAGTGCATTTCTTGATATTGGATTTTAATACAATAGACTTACCTTTCTTTTGAGGCTCATTTGCGTCCAGCTCTATTTCATGACTCCTCAAGGCACTGATAAGCTCTTCCAGAGAAACTTCATTCAGATTCTTTGCAATCTTGAATGCAGTCACCATAGGACCCCATCTTCTGGGTAAGCTTCTGATGATCTTCTTTACATGATCAGCCTTGGTGTATCCCTTGTCAAGAACTCTCAATCCAGCAGTAAGAGTTTGAAATCTTGAAAACATCTTTTCAATGTCTTCATCATCCTCCATCTTGAAGGCTTCATACTTCTGGATTAAAGCTAGAGCTTTAGTCTCCTTGACTTGAGCATTTCCTTCATGAGTCATTTTCAAGGACTCATATATGTCATAGGCCGTTTCCCTGTTAGATATCTTCTCATACTCAGCATGAGAGATAGCATTCAGCAAAACAGTTCTGCATTTATGATGATTCCTGAATAGCTTTTTCTGATCATCATTCATCTCTTGCCTTGACAGCTTTACGCCACTGGCATTTACTGGATGTTTGTAACCATCCATCAGAAGATCCCATAGATCACCATCTAGACCAAGAAAGTAACTTTCCAGTTTATCTTTCCAGTATTCAAAGTTTTCACCATCAAATACCGGCGGTCTAGTATAACCATTGTTACCGTTGTATTGCTCAGCAGAGCCAGATGTAGATGCAGGTGTAGGTGTAGACTTTTCACTTTTATCAACCATCTTTTACTGAAGCGTTTTTCTCTTCCTGAATCTTTTCTAAACACGGTTAAGTGCTTGCACCTTAGAACCGGCGCTCTGATGCCAATTGAAGGATAGAAAAACACTTAGAAAGGGGGGGTTTGAATAAGTGTAGCTTTAAAAACTTGACAGATAAAAATAAATTGCACAGTTATTTTTATCCTGGTTCGTTGTTAACTAAACTACTCCAGTCCACCCCCGCAGAGATGATTTACCTCAACTGAGGATTTAATCCACTAATCGCACGGATTACAATGGTTCTCCACTTAGTCAGCAACTAAGTCTTCCAGAGTCTTCTGATCACACACTGATCACTCCAGGAACAACTGCTTAGATACCCTCTAAGACTTTTCTAGAGTCTACTGATCCACACGATCACTCTAGTTACAACCTGCTTAGTTCACTCCTAAGACTTTCCTAGAGTATTCTGATCCACACGATCACTCTAGTTCCTTACAACTTAATGTAATCAATTCTAAGAGTTTACAAATGCTTCTTAAAAGCGATAATCACAACTGTGATATTTCTCTTAATCGTTTAAGCTTAATCTCACTAATATATTACAACAGCAATGTAGTGAGCTTTGATGAAGATGAAGATTCTGAGTTTTGATTTGAACAGCGTTTGAGCAAGTTTAATATGAGTTGTTTTGGTGCAGAATCGTTAACCTTGCTTCTCATCAGAACTTCATATTTATAGGCGTTGGAGAAGATGACCGTTGAATGCATTTAATGCTTTGCGTGTTCCGTACAGCATCGCATTTAATGTTATACGCTTTTGTCAACTACCTCGAGCCTTGTTCACGCTGTGTCTACTGACGTAGCCTAGAATAGCTTTTAACGTTCCTTTTGTCAGTCAGCGTAGCTTGCCACTTGTACTTCCTTCTGATCTGATGTTTGTGAATACAACGTTTGAATATCATCAGAGTCAAACAGCTTGGTGCATAGCATCTTCTGATCTTCTGACCTTGAAGTGCTTCTGAGCGTGATACCATCAGAACTTCAGTGCTTCTGTTCTCTTGTTCTTCTGATGCTTCCATAGACCCATGTTCTGATTCTGCTTCGACCATCTTCTGATGTCTTGCCAGACCATGTTCTGATGTTGCATGCTGAACCCTTTGAGACAAAGCTTCTGAGCGCTGAATTATGCGTACTCTTTATATATTTCCTGAAAGGGAAATTGCAATGGATTAGAGTACCATATTATCTTAAGCAAAATTCATATTATTGTTATCATCAAAACTAAGATAATTGATCAGAACAAATCTTGTTCTAACAGAGCTCTTAATGCTCTAACAATCAAAGATTGTTTTCCGATTCCAACAGTGGATGAATTGCTAGATGAACTGTTTGGAGCTAAATATTTTTTGAAATTGGATCTCAGATCAGGCTACCATTAGTACTAGTTCAGCCAGAGGACAGGTACAAGACAACTTTTAGAACTCATCACGGCCATTATAAATGGTTAGTCATGCCTTTTGGATTGACAAACGCTCCGGCCATATTCCAAAAGTTTAATGAACCACATATTCCAAAATGCCTTAAGAAAATATGTCCTTGTGTTTTTTGATGATATATTGGTCTATAGCACTAATTGGATGGAACACTTACGACATCTCGAGGCAAGTCCTCAAAGTCTTACAAGAGAACACCTTGTTTGTCAAGATATCTAAATGCTCATTTGGAGTTAGAGAAATTGAGTATTTAGGCCACATTGTGAATGGAGAAGGTGTTTCCATGGATAAAGACAAGGTCAAAGCTGTCTTGGAATGGCCAATTCCTAAAAATATAAAGCAATTGAGAGGATTTTTAGGCTTGACTGGGTATTATAGAAAATTCATTAAGTCATATGCTAACTTGGCTGCTCCTTTAACTGATTTGCTAAAAAAGAATAGTTATGCCTGGAATCAACAAGCAGATACTGCTTTTCAAAAATTAAAGTTAGCAATAACTTCTGCACCAGTGTTGGCTTTACCAAACTTTCAAAAACCCTTTGTATTGGAGACTGACGCATCGGGTATTGGAGTGGGTGCAGTACTACAACAAGATGGCCATCCTATTGCTTACTTTTCAAAAAAATTAGTGCCACGTAATTAGAAAAGTCTGCTTACTTTAGGGAAATGTTGGCTATTTCGGAAGCTATCGCTAAATTTAGACATTATCTGTTGGGTCATAAATTTATAATTCGGTCAGATCAAAAGAGCTTGAGGAATCTGATGGATCAGGCCCTGCAGACACCTGAACAACAACAGTGGTTGCATAAGTTTCTTGGGTATGATTTCATTATTGAGTACAAGCCAGGCAGGGAGAATATAGCTGCTGAGGCCTTATCTAGAATGATGGCATTGACTTGGTCAGAACCTCAGACAACAATAATTCAGGAAATCAAAGCGGCATTACAAACAAACCCTCACTTATTGGATATTATGTACAAGTGTAGTACAACTACTCAGTCTCATCAGCACTACACATTGAGAGAAGGTTTGCTGTTTTGGAAGAATAGAATTGTGATTCCTACCCCATCTGATTTGGTTAGAAAATTGCTACAAGAGTATCACAATTCTCCTATAGGAGGTCATGCCGGCATTACGAGAACTGCTGCTAGAATCAAAGCTCAATTTTATTGGCCATCATTGCAGAAAGATATACAAGAATTCGTGCAGCATTGTATGATATGTCAACAAGCTAAGTTAGCTAATACATCACCTGTTGGGTTACTGCAACCTCTTCCTATACCATCACAGATGTGGGAAGACATAGCCATGGACTTTATCACAGGGCTGCCGTCCTCACAGGGCTATACAACTATTATGGTAATGGTGGATCGTTTAACCAAATATGCTCATTTTATAGCCATGAAGTCTGACTACACTAGTAAGTCAGTAGCAGAAGCTTTTATGAACAATGTTGTCAAGCTACATGGTATGCCTAAATCGATTGTGTCAGACAGAGACAAGGTTTTCACGAGTTCTTTTTGGCAACATCTCTTCAAATTGCAAGGCACTACCTTAGCCATGAGCTCTTCCTACCATCCTCAGTCAGATGGCCAAACTGAGGTGCTTAACAAAGGCTTTGAATTATTCTTAAGATGCTTCACATTTTACAATCCTAAGTCCTGGTTTAAGGCTCTGACATGGTCAGAGTATTAGTATAATACTGCTTTCCAAACCAGCATCGACATGACTCCATTCAAGGCCTTACATGGAAGGGACCCTCCTACGTTGACAAGATATGTATCTCAAGTTTTGGACCCCCCACCATTACAAGAAGAGTTGCTGGAGAGAGATAGAATCTTACGGCAATTGAAAGGCAACCTAAAAAAGGCTCAACAGTATATGAAAAAACAAGCAGACAAGCATCGAAGGGATGTTCAATTACAGGTAGGATAATTGGTGCTAGTGAAATTGCAACCATACAGGCAGCAACCGGTGGCATTAAGAAAAAATCAAAAACTGGGAATGAGATACTTTGGCCCCTTTGAAGTTTTAGCTAAAGTCGGTGAAGTTGCTTATAAGTTGAAGCTGCCTGACCATGCTAAGATCCATCCAGTTTTCCACGTTTCACAATTGAAGCCTTTTAAGGGTGTCCCTCAAGACCAATATCTGCCACTTCCTCTTACTATGACTGATACAGGACCAATTATAGGGCCAGTGGCGATTTTACAAGCTAGAACCATCATCAAAGGGTCACAAAAAGTCCACCAAGTTTTAGTTCAATGGGATCAGCAATCCATAACGGAAGCTTCTTGGGAAGATGTAGCTAGCTTGCAGCAGAGGTTTCCTCTTTTCAACCTTGACGACAAGGTTGATTTTAAAGGGGAAGGTATTGTAATGAAATCAAGTGGGACACAACTTCTAGATACTAATGAGTCACCAATTATACATGTGAACCCACATGCAGGGACTAATTCTGTTAGTGACCATCCGGAAATCGTGGAAGCACGCAAAGGAGTGAGAAGGCGCATGGAAATTAGTAGGCTCAAGGAATACGTGAGGGAATGAGATCTATTTAATGATTGTAATAGGAATATTGTTGGTATGTGTGATTTGTGAATCTTCTGCTATTCTCTCCCAAAAACTCTTGTATCCAAAGTTGTTGAGTATCTTCTTTTCCCTATCCTTATCTACACCTGTTACACACACCAACTTATTAGATAACTTGAGAATTGTATTCATTCTGAATCCAACTTGGTTCTGCCCGGACATACATTTTTTGCAATCTAAATTAGAACTAGTTTCCATATATATTATGGATAAAAGGGCTTATAATTATTAGTTGTTTCAACTCCTCTCCTTCTTGATGTTTCAGGTATCCAAACTGATGTTTTCAGGAGAGCCAAAATTAACTCAGTATTGGATTGGCATCACTCTAATTTATGTTATGGAGCAGGGGTTTTACACATCTAAATTAAAAAATATGATGTCTCCTTTATGTAATGTGATTTTCTTTGACTAGTTGAAGCTGAGCTTGTTCTACTTTTATGATAGCTTGGGAGATAGATAGGGATTATAACGTGTGACAATTTATCATAGGTAACTTCTTCATAATTGCCATAAGCATTAAAGTCTGTTCTGTGGAAGAGCAAACTTTGACTGACTGAAGTTGCAATTCCTTTTTGCAGTGAATTATGCAACAAACACTGTATTGACTCAATGGCTTCTCGATGCTTTCAACCGTCTATAGCAAATCGCGGCCTGGGTTGTGAACTCATACTACTCGAAGTAACTAAATATGACTACGCTTGCTGATGATATTGATGCTGCACCAAACCAAATTACCTCAGTAACTTGAAATCTTTCTTGAATGTAAACAAACGTAGGTTTTGGATGAGAAGGATCGTGATCGAGTATTATTCCCATACAAGAAAGTTCTTAGATGGATTAAGGATAGAAGAACTGCAACAGATCTCCACTTTCAACAACTGCATGAATTGATATCCTTTATAGAGCTAAAAAGAAATTCCAGCGGCAACATTCAAGGGTATCTAAAACTAGGAGAGACATTCTAAAATGTAAAAATCATGCCTTCAACTTTTTTTCGAGACTGAAATATCGTAGCCTAAGAAGAATTCGTCAGTGAATATGCACTTGAAATTATGGGATTCATAACAGTTGTTAGAAGATATGTAAAAATATTATGATATCTTGATATTATAATCGAGTATTACTTCAGACTAGTTTCGTATAACTTCCATAACAATATTTTGAAATACAAAACGCTCTTTCTAAAATTGAGTGGTTTCGAGTTTCAAAAAGAAAATGAAAATCAATAATAAGCACCATTCCTTCACAATACATACAGAAGAAACTTAACAGATGTCCATCCATAAAAGTAATTTCCCTAAGAAAATGACAGCAACTGGCTCAAATAAAGCATGGTCACAACCTTGACTTGTCAATATTAGATTCAGCCATACACATATTTAATATATATTTTACACACAACAAAAAAAATTTATGCTTTACTCTGTTAAACCAAGTACTTGTTTCCTCTTACAAACCATATTTTGGATGAATTAAACATTGACAAATATTTGATCTAATAGTTGATTGTTTGAATAATAATAAGGAAAGGATTTATAATTCAGGCACTTAATTGATCTCAAAAGATTTAGAAAAACAGAATTGAGATAAGCCATTATCATTTAATAAAAAAAGAAGATATACAAAGAATGAGTATTTAATATACTTCAATTTTTATTACAATTCTCTTATTCTACTCAATAAGCCGCCATTTCTAATCCAAACAGTACTCCAGCATGCTTGGGACCTTCATTATTTTTGAAATAAGTCTTCGTCATTTTTGTGAATGCATGCAACGTCAACAAACTATCCGATGCAGCTTGGTGAGACTTTCCTACCGCCCGACGCACGTCAAGTGTGTTAGCTACTCGCTCGAGACCACCGTATAGAGAGTTGCAGAACTTCATCATGTATTTCATATCATAAACACTTTTTCCAAATAGTACTTCTACCACGTTTAAAAAATCCTCTAACTTGTTGGGTAAATTCATTCGGGTCAATATCTTCACCAAATATCCGAAATCATAAGCACTACTAAATGTGACCCAAATGATTGATTTGTTGAAAACAAGTATAGAGGAGAACATTAGATCAGCGAAACGCCTTGAATCCACACCGTGATATAAATTGCGCTCAAAGTTGATCCCTTGACGGCGAAGCATATCAATGGAATCTTCATTACAAGGATCACGGTTAACATCAAAATCTTTGAAATTAAACTCCCAAATGTAGCAATGATTGGTTCCAAAATCAGGAAGGGTTCCTTCTGGATCAGAAAGTGTAAGCCCAACTTGAATGAGCTTGAGATCATCAACATTGGCCTTCAAGAAACGATAGTGATCAGATGGCCGAAGATGACGGTGGTCAATTTTGGGGGAATGAATAGCACCCGGAAATTCTGTATCCATTGAGATGAAATGGTGTCGATGAATAGCGTGACGAATAAGACCAAATTCATATTCGAGATTGTAACCCCACACTTGACGGATAATGATTTCTTTGGAATTGTTCATGTTGAGTTTGTTAATTGCGAAGTGATTTTGAAGTTTAGTTGAAACAGAAGTGAGAGAGCTATGCAAATACTATTACTAAGTTGTGTGTGATGTTATGTGAAGATGTTTACCTGTTTTATATTAAATTAAACACGGAAAAGATTTGGATAGTGGCAAGATTTGATTTGGTATTAATGTTCTTAATTAATACTCGATACTTATATTTAGGAAGGTTGTTAGTTAAAGTGTCTGAGTGGAAAGTGGGATTAATGAGAAAGTCAAGTTCTATGCTACAAATATTCAACTAACCAATCATTTGGTGGACTGTTTCGACTATCTATCTAATACTGTATTTATGAACGGAAATTTTCTTTTTAATTCAGATTTTTTTTATATCAATAAATAAATTAAAAATATTTGTATAAAATGCATCAAATTAAATTATTTAATGATACTATTTTTTATTAAGTTAGTTTCCAAAATATCTTAATAAATAATTATTTGGTGGGTTTTGATTGAATATTTTAATAAATACTTCAAACATATAGATATTAGTCTTTTATAAATTTACTTAAAAAAAATAATATATATATATATATATATATATATATATATATATATATATATATATATATATATATATATATATATATATATATATATATATATATATATATATATATATATATATATATATATATATATATATATATATATATATATATATATATATATATATATATAAGTTTACTCCAAAAATTATCACTTAATTTTTATTGTAGCTTTTTTGGTGTCACTTTTATTGTAATTTTAATTATTATTGTTTCGATTGTTTTCTTCCATTAATTCAATTTATCTCTCTTAAGAGTGTCACTATAATAATTTATTTTGTACTATTTATTAAAATAAAAATATATTACTTTAATTTAAACCAATAATATTAACATTTATTTTTTTATTATGTTTATTTAGTTGTGCAAAATAGTGACAATTAGTATGAGATAAATAAATAAAAAAATTCCGAATAAGGCCATATATACAGAAATGAGAATAGATACAAAAATATTTGTTTACTAATTCAATAACTATTTAAATGGAGATGAATCCAGAACAGATAAACTAAGGCTATTTTTTACAAAGTCATTTTTAATCTCCAAAAGATGACTTAAAAAAGTTGGAGAATTAAATATAAGGCCTAAAGTAATTTAAAAAAATTGCATAAGTATTCCCCCTCAATAAATGTAATAAGAAAGAAAAATGTCATATTTATATTAGTTTCGATGCAAGCATTCCAATGTTTTCTTAACTGCTAAAATAATATATTAGGGCCCGTTTGTTTTGGATTTTTTTTTAAAATGATTTAGTGTTACCAAATTTTGTGAAAAAAAATTTTACAAAGAAATATTTTATAAAAACTCCAAATGAAAATTTTATTTGAATATCAAAATTTCAAAAAATCACTTAATTTTGAAGTTATTTCAAATAGATTTTCATAAAAATCATTTTTAAAATATAACTTTTTGAAAAAATTATGATTTTGAATAAGTTTTGGTCTTCAATTATGTATGTCTATGTTATAAGATATCAAAATTAGTGTTTCATTTTAGAAAAAACGAATATAAAAAAACTTGTAATATTTTGAAAAACGGTTTTAAAAAATCTATTTTGAAAAATACAAAGAAAATCCATTTTTTTAAAGCTGAATCAAACTGGCCCTAATAAAAAGGCGAAAATCACCAAAATATATATAAAAAAAATGATAAGTGTTGGCAGAAAGACTGTTATACAGACCACTTCAAGGAAAAACAAAAGATACACCAAGAAAAATAAAATAAAAAAGTAGAAAAGCACCAGAACAACCAAAAAAACCAAAAATATCTCGTAGAAAAAAGCTAAACCTCTAGAAATTTTGTCATAGGGTTCAAGCTAGATCTAAGACTGTCATGACCGTCGTCGATAAATCACAAGACAACAAAGAGAGTCAAAATCCCCTAATCACTAACAACCTTAGAATCAAGATAAAACACTCGGTCTGTAATTGGTTTAGACAAAGGATATGATTTTGAAGCTAGTTAGAGAAAATGCACAAGTCCACCTTTAATCTACCTAAAAACCATTTTCAGGGGAAAATAACTTTTCTCTTCCACTTCTTTCATTGTTGTTGAGACACCATTAAAGATACCTTCATTACAAACCCTTTAAACATACAAGACAACAACATGTCAAATCATAACAAAATCACTTATAGACTTAGCCCTACATCCTAAAGAGAGAAAATACTAAGACAAAATGTTGGACATGTGACTCCACGCACAAGAAGGGAGGTGGATTGTGGCTTTAAAAAAATGATAGTTTGAAAAAAATTTGTTATCATTTTTCAGTGTTTAAAAACATTTTGATAAAAACATTTTAGAAATTAGCAGCGTCAAGTAAATATGTGGAAAATAAATAGTTAAGAAAAAGAGAAATTACATTTGTGATTTATACATGCCCAGTCAAGAAAAGTTAATCATGTCCCTGAGATTCGATATTGAAAGTATCTAGTAATGCCTAAGAGCTTTTAATAGGTTAAAATCTTGAACCCCTTATACAAGGAAAAATGAAGTTTCAGGCTAACCTCCAACTAAACAACGAACAACGAAGAGAAGCAGTTAGTTTTCCTTCTAAACACGAACTTGTAGATTGAAGCAGTTAGTCGTCCTTCCAAAAATCAGATTAAAGCAATTAATCTTCCTTCCAAACATGAACTTGAAGCGGTTAGTCCTCAAGCTAAATCAATATTTTCTATAGATTTATATCGAACCAAAACGAACTTTTAACCGGACTGGACTCATGAACCAAATCATGGTTTTGACCAGGCTGACCACAAACTAAGATGAGATTTTAAACTAAGCTCATCTTGAGTCACAATGAGCTTTTAAATCAGACTGAACTCACGAATCAATTTGAGATTTTAAATTGGACTGATCTCTAACCGAAGTAAGCTATCATACCCCAAAATTTACCCTCCATACTTCAAAGAATTTTGGTTCAAGCAGTCTCCTCAGGCTCACATAATCTCTCAACTGCTCAAGACTGCACAAGGATTTGGCACACCTATCTTTTTCCTAAGCAACAAGCCTCCAACTAGGGTTTTGACTTCTCTCATGGAAATTGGACTTCCAAGGCCTCAAGTGGACTCCATGTCATCCCATATGATTCTAAGTGTCCTCATACCAAGTTGCAAGCCTTACATCACAAGACTGCTCAGTCGATTGCTCAAATGGTCAACAGTCGACTATGTTTGACCTAAAAGTCAACTGTGGTCAAAATACATTCAAACTTTAAGATTTTTGGTCAATATCAAGGATTTGAGGTCACACTCATCATTTGATCAAGGGTTGATCATGATTCATCAAGAAAAGGTTCATGGTCATCAAAAGTCAAAGTTTCTAAATTAGGGTTTTTGAACTAAAAGTCAATTGAACTTTGACCAGCCATAACTTTCACATGTGTAACACGGTGAACTGACTTTTATTTTGTAAGCAACAATGTTGCGGTGAGCAAGAGTCGCCACCGACTTTTATTTTGTCCAATGTTAGGAAAGGTAAAAAGTACAGAAAAAGACCTTTTTAAAAGAAAACGGGCTCGGGGGGTAAGTTATGAAAAGGGAAGGTGCTAGCACCCTTTTCATCCGTAGTTATCTACGGGCTCTTAATTTGCTTAGCTCATGTTTGTTCGTTTTGAATTGAAAAGGGACATAAGGACTTTAGCGTAAATGCGTAGCCTTAGTTTTTCGAAAGAGTTTTGAAAAGATGTTTTTTATTGAGCTAGGCATACTAAGAGCACTACCCTAAATAGTTGATCTTTTTCTATACCTTTTAAAATTCCTAGGATTATCCATACTATGTAGAAGTAGGAAATCCTTGTTTATATTGGACGTATTCGGGACAATCGAAGGGTCATCGGAGGTCGTTGAAGGCAACAAGCAGAGGCACCCTTAGCAAATTCAAAGGGACAATGATCTTTCGTAGGCAACCATTCGAGGGACTAGATCATGTATTCGTAGGCAACAGTCCGAGGGTCATCGAGGGACCATGATCTTTGATGATTTTTAATCGAGGGACAATTTGCTAATGGGTACCTCTATATTCGAGGGGCACGACCATTAAATCGAAGGCAACAGAGAGGGGCGTACCCTAGAGGTGAGTGTGTGAACAAGTAAAAAGAGTGTGTTATTTTCAGTTATTTTAATCTTGATGTTAGTGAGCTAACGTTCAGTTATTAGTCTTTCCATACAATCCTATTAGCATACATCTAAGCAGTTAAGTGGTGCAGAAAGTAAAAGCATAAAGTGAAGTCCTACGCTATTACATGGCTTCGGGATGGGGAATTACAATAAACCAGGGAGTGCAGAAAAGATAAAGCCCTAATTACTATTACAACCCAAACGAAAGTGATAAATGTACAAAAATTAAAATAAAGCTCGTAAGTGCCCATAATAATGCAGAAGTCCTCCAAAATTAGTACCTCATAATCAAAATAAAATGTTAGTAACACAAAATAATGTATGAAAAAAGCAGTAGAAATATGAACAAATATTAATTGAAGATCTAAACAAAAAGAATTAGAATTAATACATGAAACAAATATGTTTGGTATTTTTATATAAGAGAAATAAAGCTCTAATTACTAACATGTTTTTGTATTTTTGTTTTTTATCAAGCAATATAATAAACAAACAAAAGACATGGACTAAAAAACCAGTAAATATGGGGGTGCTAGATAGCAATTCGTGTGGGCCCATTGAGAAAATCAACCCAAAGTGAATAGGAAAGTCTGCCAAGGGAGTGAGAAATCGGAACAGGGGTGTAAATAAGAATATGGGCGCTAGGCCCATTGGGATTAGCCCAAAGTAAATCCAAACAATTACAACTCAGGAGGGGGTGTACGAGTGGCATAAAGGTGCGGATGGCAATTAAATTGGGCTCATTTGGCAATCAGCCCAAAACAACAAAAGAATTTGGAAAAACCCTAAACTAAGTGAGTGAGGTCCGCCCCACTTTCTCTGTCTCTTACTTTCTTCTTCTTTTGTTTGGCTTTCTCACCATAATATTGAACCTCCTCTCAACAAAACGCACAGTCTCAGTTTCAACTCTCGGTGTTCACTCGAAAATATCTCTCAATGAACACAACGACGGCAACAAGGGAATTAACGGTATTCAAACATGGCGACGGTAGCATACAACAACAATATAAACAACTTTGTTCGACCATGGCAATTTCAACGATACAAGCATGAATACATAACAATCAACAAACAATTTTCCGAAAGAGTGAGGACGATTACCAGCGAAGAGGAATTTTCTGGATCCAGGTACAAATTGAACTGATTGCTCGTTGATCCTCTCCTTCTGGTTTTCGGGAATTTGTGCTTTAGTGGTTTGAGATTATTGCTGTCCCAAATGCGTTGCAAAGAGCCTGTTGTCGAAGATCTGAAATTGTTGTTGCCGCTGTTCGTTGATGAAGCTATGATGTTGTGATCTTGTTTCTGCGCTTGGAGTCATCGGACGGTGATGTTGCAGGCATGGTGGTGGCGGGGATGTGATGTCGGCTTCGTGATTTCAACGATATCCGAATCTCGCTCTTTCTTTTTTCGATTTTGAATCTTTCTCCCCTTTGATTATTCTTCTTCTTCTATTCTGCAAAACAAAATCACCGAATCCTTTTTACAAGTTATTAAAATGAATTCTTGCTGTAGTTTGATGATTTTACAGGTTATGTCATTAATCTGAGAAATGTATGTAGAATTTTCATGTAGAATATATATGTATTAATTCATGATCTTCTACAGTTAATGTTTGGTGAATGATTTTTGTTTTGGATCTGTGATGATGGAAATTTTGTGAATGGTATAGTAAATTGATTAATATTGTTTAGATATAAACCATAAAAAAAAGGACGTGAAAACGAAGTGATTAAAACGTGTATGTACATCACTGTATAAGATTATTATTTGCTTTCAATTTCAATAATAATTAAAAACGAAAGTGAATAAAAAAGAGGTATATATGTATTAGTAAATATATACATAGTACATTAATGCATTCACGAATGGAAAACATTTGTACAAAATGAGATAGGTTTCAGGGCCACAAAAACATGAGAAGAATGTGATCCTGTGAATGGAAAATTGTTAGTTTTTTTTTAAAATAATACCATCAGAGAATCATCATCTGGTTCAAAACAAACATTGAAAATAAATTGGATGGCCTCATATATAAATCATCGGCCAAAATGTATTGTAAAATCATTTTTAAAAAAAAAGGGGTGGCCTCAGGTGTCATCATTGGCCAAAAACTAAAAGAAATCTTTGAAAAGAAATTGAAAAGCGTATGAGAAAAAGTTTGTAAAAACAGTTGGTTAATTGTTGTTGTGAAAAGAGAAAATGTTGATCAGGGTTAGAAAAGTTGTTGATGACAATGAGAGAGTGGAGAGCCACTATTTATAGACTGAAATTAGGTCAAGATCGATCCTAAAAAGGAAATGATCCAACCCAAAGGCCCATGGACCTTCCTTGATGAACAAGATTAAGAACCTGGACGTACTTGTGTCCAGGTGTGTCCAGGTGTAAAAAAGATTAAAAAAAAGTTAAAATACATAAAAATGCACCAAGCGGGAATTGAACCTGTGACCTTTTGCTTGCAAGCCTTACTTCCTTACCAATTGTGCTATGTTATTTGTTTGAAATAAAAAGGCAATTGAAAGTGTATGAAGCGTCGGCTAGCATTTTCTATTAAAATATAAGTAATTTAAGAGTAAACTACTATATTTTAACATAGACTTAAAATCGAATATTTTTTAAAATTCAGGATGTCGATGTAAATGAATCCAAGATTTTATAAAAATCCAATTTTAAAAATAATTTCGAAAATTTTTGTCACTAAAAAGTGTGGGCAAATTTTGGGGTATGACAGCTGCCCCTGTTCAATCTTCTTAAACCTGAAGAGGTAGATTGGCGTATTCGCCAATCGTGATCTGAAGGTGGAAGAGGATTGAACACTAGAAGATCACAAAATTTGCACTCACAGGTGCAAGCAGAAGTGCTTTTTGGAGATGGGCTTAAAGATGCCATCCGGGTGTTTGTCTAAAGCATATGCTTTTCAGACTACATTGATTGTATCTGAAGGAGAGATTCATCAAAATGATGTAATGTCTTATAGACTACCTGAAGAGGTTCCTGAATAGGGTAGATCATTGACTGATGTAAAGGAGATTAGGCTTTGGACAAAGCTCGAGAAGAAGTGTCTTGTAGAAGATTAAATGATAAGCTCCTTGAAAGGGCAAGAGATGTCTTAGAAAAGATTGGATAAATATGTTAAAGAAGGTTACCTAAAAAGGTGGAGATATGTCTTAGAGAAGACCACTGAGAAAGACTATGTTACGTCTTAAACAAGACTAACCTAGAAAGGTATGATATGTCTTAAACAAGACTGACCTAGAAAGGCTCCTAGAAAGGATATGATACGTCTTAGAAAAGACTACCTAGAAAGGTTCCTAGAAAGGATATGAAACGTCTTAGAAAAGACTGCCTAGAAAGGCTCCTAGAAAGGATACGAAACGTCTTAGAAAAGACTGCCTAGAAAGGCTCCTAGAAAGGATGAGAAACGTCTTAGAAAAGACTGCCTAGAAAGGCTCCTAGAAAGGATGGGAAACGTCTTAGAAAAGACTGCCTAGAAAGGATATGAAACGTCTTAAACAAGACTACCTAGAAAGGTTCCTAGAAAGGATATGATATGTCTTAAACAAGACTACCTAGAAAGGTTCCTAGAAAGGATATAAAATGTCTTAAACAAGACTACCTAGAAAGGTTCCTAGAAAGGATGAGAAGTTCTTTGATTGTTTCTGAATTATCTTTGAAGAGAGACCCAAAATGAAGCCTCAGAATTGTATTTGTGTCTGGAATGAGTGTCAAAATTAACTCGTTGATAAGATCATCTTTGCACTGTACTTGGATGATAATATTCTTTTGATTATGAAGTGACCTGAAGAGGAAAAATTAGTTTTATGCAATGTCATGATGCATGTATTGTGTAATGAGGTTCTCGAAATAAACAAGAATGTTATATGTTATGTATGTAATGTAAATGAGGTTCTCGAAATAAACGAGAACGTTGTATGCTATGTATGTATTGTGAATGATGCATGGATGGACTATATAGTCGAAGCATATAGGTAACTTTGTATAGCAATTGCTGGTTGAGAAAATAAATCTCTGTATGCTGCTGGAGATGATGACAAGGTGATTGTGTTGAGAATTCCTATCTTCCGTTCGAAGATATCCAGCTGGGGATTTTTATTACCGCTTGGGGATGAAAGTAGCTTGAGTGATTTGATCCTGATGTGCCCTGACTGGGGATAAGAAAGATAGATAACTGACCAAGTTTCGTGAGTGCCAACTTTACTGGGAACAGTGATTTTGAATAAACCAGGTTGGAGAAGAAGATTGTATCGGAGAGCCTGTAGTGTTGGGGAGCCAAGTCTCTGTTGGGAAGAGATTACTTGAAGATAACTCCTCGAGGATTACTCTGTGGGGATATTGTTGTGAAAACAACTTTGTGGGTAAGTTCCCTTGAGATTTCAATTTTCATTGCCCCCATGTCACTTGCTGTTGGAAAACATTTTCTCAACCATATGTGGCCCTTTGCATGGGGAAGTCTATTTGCCCCTGGAGTCGGTAACTTGGTATACTTGATTTTTGAGATTACTGGAATTAGAACTTCGAAGGAGATACGGATCCTGCTGCTAGTAGCTAAATAGCTTTTGCTGAGATTTGTGATCGATGCAACATGCCCCAAGTGATAAACTTGCCCCTCTGGCTGTTCAGCGTCTTTGAGAGATTCTCTGGATCTTGACTTGGTTGCCTCAGATGAATGGTATAATACCATGCCATGCCCCTTGTGTATATTGTCCTTTAGCCAACTGAGTCAAGCGTAAGAAATATCTTTGCCTTTTGATGCGCTTCTGAAGCAACTTTGTCTGTCGGGAGGACTTTCTAGGATTTGTGTTATCATGAGCAACACGCCCCTGTATCATGAGCTTAGGAATCAAGCCCCTGATTGATCAGGGTTGGAGGTAATTTCAATTATGCTTGGGCATATGCCCCTGATTGCCCAACGCTTCTGAGAGATTCTTCGAATCTTGACCTGATTGCCCCAGATATCTGAGCGCTTACTCAACGGAGTATTTCGACTGCTTTTGTGCCCCTGAGGGTGATTATAATTTGAGATGTTCATGCTCGAACTCAATGGAGTTCTGAAGACAACTTGTCCCTTGAGAGAATTAAACTTTTCATCTGCAGCTCATGATGGAAGCTTTCCTGGTGTCAAGTACTTGTTCATATGCAAAGAATGTTTAGTATGAGAAATATAATTCTAATGCAAAGTTCATGTTTGTCTTGAAGATTTTAAAAAAGATTTTTTTTTTTTGAAAGGATGTCAAAACATCGATTTTTGTGAAAAGTGGTGTGATACCAACTCAAACGTTTTAGCAAAACTCCTAGGAGTCGGTTTACCGTATTCTCGTTTACAGTATGCTTTCGAATTAACACTGCTTCAATTAGGACTTTTGAGGGTTGTAACGTGGCCAGGTTCATGGTTTTAGAAAAAAAGATATATAGGCTCAAAATTTTATTGGTGCCCACCCCCTTCGTGATGTTCTCCAACCTAAGTTCAGTTAACTCGATGCGAGCATTCATCCTTCAAGAGGAGCTTGAGACGTACGATTGAGGAGTTGATGAGGTGTTTGGACATGGCAGTCACTTACCTTCTATTCTTGGTGTCTGATCACACGATCTTGAATTTATAGACACACGAATTTTCCCTTTTTGTTGAGGATCTTTTTTGTTTCCCTAACTTTTGCCTGGACAAATTCTTTTGAATTTTGAGTTTGAAGTCCAACGGGATGCCCTAACTTTTGCCTTAGTCATTTGTTTTCAAGTTATTGACTTAGCGGGCTTTCTTTTTTTTTTTATTCGTCCTTTTTATTATTTTTTTGAGCAAGTCGTATGATCCTGAGATGTCTTTGATTTGTTGGAAAGATTGTACTGCCTCATTTCTTGGTCGACGAGGGATAGTCGTTGTTGTATCGTCATATTTTGACCTTCTATTGAGAGGGATAACCATTTTGTTTTTTACTGTCCTCAACCTTTTGAAAGATACCCATTGTTGTATCCTTAGATATGCACTCCTGGTGAATTTTGAATGCACGATCAGATTAACTGAACACTACCCTGCCCCTAGGTTAAATGTGAAGGTTTTTTTTTTTTGCATAGAAAAGAAACTCCTACTTCAAGGCTCAAAAGGGTTGACAAGGGATTAACTTCCTTATATCTCCATTGTTTGGGGATTTGAAACAATGCCTGTACATCATCAACAGGGTTTTACTCGAAAGCACACCATTTGAGATTATGAGTATTATATGTTCGTCATTCTCCCTTCGGAGTTGTCATGCTTTATCGCCTAGAGTTTGGAATCACAATAAGAGGAAACATATTAGAGCGAGAGCGAATGAATTTTTTTCAAGGCAAACATATACAATGCATTATTATTATAGTTCAAAAACAAACAAGCATGACATATAAGCAGTATTGAATCAAAACAAGAAAGACTACGCATGAGTGCATGATGATATAGAGATTGTCAAAGTTGAGGAGATTTCCTCTGTATGGACTTATTGCTTCAGAAGATCCATTGAGTCGAAGAAGAACTTCAAATCTGGCATGCAGGTGTGAATGTGACAACCTTTATGGCAATTAGGTCTTGAACCTGGTCTCTAAACGGCTGATAATCATCAATCGAATGGCTAGGTGCCCCAGTGTGGAAAACAAACCAGACGTTTGTATCTGAAACTGCAAATTATTTTTAGGGAGAGGATTCCGACGAAGCCACACAAGAGTTGTAAGTGTACAGCTTCAGGGATAGTACGAATAAAGTAGTAAGAAAGTGAGAAGCTTGTCCTTTGGAAACTTTAGTTGCAGCTTTGTTTGGAGAAATTTGACTTTTCATCTTTGGACGTCCTTCTATAAGAATCAAGCTCACCATATCCAGTGGGTCATAGCCTCTAATTCGGGGTACGGTACTTTTGAGTTTAAAGGCATGTGGCTAAAGGAAAATAAATTCTCTTGCCCCTTGATAGGAATTGTACCTCTGAGTGTGAAGGCATCTGGCTAAAGGAAAATAAATCCTCTTGCCCCTTGATAGGAGTTTAGGCTCTTTTTCAAGTTTGAAAAGCATCTGGCCAGAGGAAAATAAATCCTCTTGCCCCTTGACATAAATTTAGGCTCTTGATAGTCCTTCCCTATTACCTGGAAATTATGCGCCATGAATCCCTAAGATCCTTGAAAAAGGTTAGTCAACAGGTTATGTAAAAGCATAAGGTAGTATGGACAAGTATGTTCTACAAACAGAACCTGCAAGGAAATCAAGTGGTTAGATAACAAACAAGTCACACAAGAGTCCTTAGGTTTAAAGGCTTGTGTGAAGTATGACCAGGTGACTACCCCTCCCAAATAGGTACTTCTAAGGATAAGGATGAAATCAGCAACAGGTTCTACAAAGTTACTCAGAATGGTCAGTCCTTCTAAAGCACCCTCGAACATGATACATACATACCATGCAATGATACTTTGAGAAAGAACCTATCTGAGTTGTAGTATCGGGTAGCGACTATGCCCTCAACATACATCAAGAGTAGTCCCCCCACTACATTCCTAAAGGCCAAGATGGGTTAAAGGTAACTAAAGGTCCTTAAGCTCCGACTCACCCACAGATATCCACACGAACCTCCCTCATACAAGAGAAGCATGCAAACACCCATAGAGGCCTAACTTAAGCGTGAACTCTCATATTGACCAATCCTCCACATACATGAAGGAGGTCGCCATGACTATGCCACTTCCTATCTTAAGGTGCACTCGAATCCGGGTATAGGATTCATCTTCCATTCAAAACCCAAGCAACCTTGAAAAGTAAAGCAAACAAAACAAGCATATTATATGATCTAAGCTCTAAGGTAACCCCTCTTTTATTTATCCCCAGCAGAGTCGCCAGTTCTGTAACACGGTGAACTGACTTTTATTTTGTAAGCAACAATGTTGCGGTGAGCAAGAGTCGCCACCGACTTTTATTTTGTCCAATGTTAGGAAAGGTAAAAAGTACAGAAAAAGACCTTTTTAAAAGAAAACGGGCTCGGGGGGTAAGTTATGAAAAGGGAAGGTGCTAGCACCCTTTTCATCCGTAGTTATCTACGGGCTCTTAATTTGCTTAGCTCATGTTTGTTCGTTTTGAATTGAAAAGGGACATAAGGACTTTAGCGTAAATGCGTAGCCTTAGTTTTTCGAAAGAGTTTTGAAAAGATGTTTTTTATTGAGCTAGGCATACTAAGAGCACTACCCTAAATAGTTGATCTTTTTCTATACCTTTTAAAATTCCTAGGATTATCCATACTATGTAGAAGTAGGAAATCCTTGTTTATATTGGACGTATTCGGGACAATCGAAGGGTCATCGGAGGTCGTTGAAGGCAACAAGCAGAGGCACCCTTAGCAAATTCAAAGGGACAATGATCTTTCGTAGGCAACCATTCGAGGGACTAGATCATGTATTCGTAGGCAACAGTCCGAGGGTCATCGAGGGACCATGATCTTTGATGATTTTTAATCGAGGGACAATTTGCTAATGGGTACCTCTATATTCGAGGGGCACGACCATTAAATCGAAGGCAACAGAGAGGGGCGTACCCTAGAGGTGAGTGTGTGAACAAGTAAAAAGAGTGTGTTATTTTCAGTTATTTTAATCTTGATGTTAGTGAGCTAACGTTCAGTTATTAGTCTTTCCATACAATCCTATTACCATACATCTAAGCAGTTAAGTGGTGCGGAAAGTAAAAGCAGAAAGTGAAGTCCTACGCTATTACATGGCTTCGGGATGGGGAATTACAATAAACCAGGGAGTGCAGAAAAGATAAAGCCCTAATTACTATTACAACCCAAACGAAAGTGATAAATGTACAAAAATTAAAATAAAGCTCGTAAGTGCCCATAATAATGCAGAAGTCCTCCAAAATTAGTACCTCATAATCAAAATAAAATGTTATTAACACAAAATAATGTATGAAAAAAGCAGTAGAAATATGAACAAATATTAATTGAAGATCTAAACAAAAAGAATTAGAATTAATACATGAAACAAATATGTTTGGTATTTTTATATAAGAAAAATAAAGCTCTAATTACTAACATGTTTTTGTATTTTTGTTTTTTATCAAGCAATATAATAAACAAACAAAAGACATGGACTAAAAAACCAGTAAATATGGGGGTGCTAGATAGCAATTCGTGTGGGCCCATTGAGAAAATCAACCCAAAGTGAATAGGAAAGTCTGCCAAGGGAGTGAGAAATCGGAACAGGGGTGTAAATAAGAATATGGGCGCTAGGCCCATTGGGATTAGCCCAAAGTAAATCCAAACAATTACAACTCAGGAGGGGGTGTACGAGTGGCATAAAGGTGCGGATGGCAATTAAATTGGGCTCATTTGGCAATCAGCCCAAAACAACAAAAGAATTTGGAAAAACCCTAAACTAAGTGAGTGAGGTCCGCCCCACTTTCTCTGTCTCTTACTTTCTTCTTCTTTTGTTTGGCTTTCTCACCATAATATTGAACCTCCTCTCAACAAAACGCACAGTCTCAGTTTCAACTCTCGGTGTTCACTCGAAAATATCTCTCAATGAACACAACGACGGCAACAAGGGAATTAACGGTATTCAAACATGGCGACGGTAGCATACAACAACAATATAAACAACTTTGTTCGACCATGGCAATTTCAACGATACAAGCATGAATACATAACAATCAACAAACAATTTTCCGAAAGAGTGAGGACGATTACCAGCGAAGAGGAATTTTCTGGATCCAGGTACAAATTGAACTGATTGCTCATTGATCCTCTCCTTCTGGTTTTCGGGAATTTGTGCTTTAGTGGTTTGAGATTATTGCTGTCCCAAATGCGTTGCAAAGAGCCTGTTGTCGAAGATCTGAAATTGTTGTTGCCGCTGTTCGTTGATGAAGCTATGATGTTGTGATCTTGTTTCTGCGCTTGGAGTCATCGGACGGTGATGTTGCAGGCATGGTGGTGGCGGGGATGTGATGTCGGCTTCGTGATTTCAACGATATCCGAATCTCGCTCTTTCTTTTTTCGATTTTGAATCTTTCTCCCCTTTGATTATTCTTCTTCTTCTATTCTGCAAAACAAAATCACCGAATCCTTTTTACAAGTTATTAAAATGAATTCTTGCTGTAGTTTGATGATTTTACAGGTTATGTCATTAATCTGAGAAATGTATGTAGAATTTTCATGTAGAATATATATGTATTAATTCATGATCTTCTACAGTTAATGTTTGGTGAATGATTTTTGTTTTGGATCTGTGATGATGGAAATTTTGTGAATGGTATAGTAAATTGATTAATATTGTTTAGATATAAACCATAAAAAAAAGGACGTGAAAACGAAGTGATTAAAACGTGTATGTACATCACTGTATAAGATTATTATTTGCTTTCAATTTCAATAATAATTAAAAACGAAAGTGAATAAAAAAGAGGTATATATGTATTAGTAAATATATACATAGTACATTAATGCATTCACGAATGGAAAACATTTGTACAAAATGAGATAGGTTTCAGGGCCACAAAAACATGAGAAGAATGTGATCCTGTGAATGGAAAATTGTTAGTTTTTTTTTAAAATAATACCATCAGAGAATCATCATCTGGTTCAAAACAAACATTGAAAATAAATTGGATGGCCTCATATATAAATCATCGGCCAAAATGTATTGTAAAATCATTTTTAAAAAAAAAGGGGTGGCCTCAGGTGTCATCATTGGCCAAAAACTAAAAGAAATCTTTGAAAAGAAATTGAAAAGCGTATGAGAAAAAGTTTGTAAAAACAGTTGGTTAATTGTTGTTGTGAAAAGAGAAAATGTTGATCAGGGTTAGAAAAGTTGTTGATGACAATGAGAGAGTGGAGAGCCACTATTTATAGACTGAAATTAGGTCAAGATCGATCCTAAAAAGGAAATGATCCAACCCAAAGGCCCATGGACCTTCCTTGATGAACAAGATTAAGAACCTGGACGTACTTGTGTCCAGGTGTGTCCAGGTGTAAAAAAGATTAAAAAAAAGTTAAAATACATAAAAATGCACCAAGCGGGAATTGAACCTGTGACCTTTTGCTTGCAAGCCTTACTTCCTTACCAATTGTGCTATGTTATTTGTTTGAAATAAAAAGGCAATTGAAAGTGTATGAAGCGTCGGCTAGCATTTTCTATTAAAATATAAGTAATTTAAGAGTAAACTACTATATTTTAACATAGACTTAAAATCGAATATTTTTTAAAATTCAGGATGTCGATGTAAATGAATCCAAGATTTTATAAAAATCCAATTTTAAAAATAATTTCGAAAATTTTTGTCACTAAAAAGTGTGGGCAAATTTTGGGGTATGACAGCTGCCCCTGTTCAATCTTCTTAAACCTGAAGAGGTAGATTGGCGTATTCGCCAATCGTGATCTGAAGGTGGAAGAGGATTGAACACTAGAAGATCACAAAATTTGCACTCACAGGTGCAAGCAGAAGTGCTTTTTGGAGATGGGCTTAAAGATGCCATCCGGGTGTTTGTCTAAAGCATATGCTTTTCAGACTACATTGATTGTATCTGAAGGAGAGATTCATCAAAATGATGTAATGTCTTATAGACTACCTGAAGAGGTTCCTGAATAGGGTAGATCATTGACTGATGTAAAGGAGATTAGGCTTTGGACAAAGCTCGAGAAGAAGTGTCTTGTAGAAGATTAAATGATAAGCTCCTTGAAAGGGCAAGAGATGTCTTAGAAAAGATTGGATAAATATGTTAAAGAAGGTTACCTAAAAAGGTGGAGATATGTCTTAGAGAAGACCACTGAGAAAGACTATGTTACGTCTTAAACAAGACTAACCTAGAAAGGTATGATATGTCTTAAACAAGACTGACCTAGAAAGGCTCCTAGAAAGGATATGATACGTCTTAGAAAAGACTACCTAGAAAGGTTCCTAGAAAGGATATGAAACGTCTTAGAAAAGACTGCCTAGAAAGGCTCCTAGAAAGGATACGAAACGTCTTAGAAAAGACTGCCTAGAAAGGCTCCTAGAAAGGATGAGAAACGTCTTAGAAAAGACTGCCTAGAAAGGCTCCTAGAAAGGATGGGAAACGTCTTAGAAAAGACTGCCTAGAAAGGATATGAAACGTCTTAAACAAGACTACCTAGAAAGGTTCCTAGAAAGGATATGATATGTCTTAAACAAGACTACCTAGAAAGGTTCCTAGAAAGGATATAAAATGTCTTAAACAAGACTACCTAGAAAGGTTCCTAGAAAGGATGAGAAGTTCTTTGATTGTTTCTGAATTATCTTTGAAGAGAGACCCAAAATGAAGCCTCAGAATTGTATTTGTGTCTGGAATGAGTGTCAAAATTAACTCGTTGATAAGATCATCTTTGCACTGTACTTGGATGATAATATTCTTTTGATTATGAAGTGACCTGAAGAGGAAAAATTAGTTTTATGCAATGTCATGATGCATGTATTGTGTAATGAGGTTCTCGAAATAAACAAGAATGTTATATGTTATGTATGTAATGTAAATGAGGTTCTCGAAATAAACGAGAACGTTGTATGCTATGTATGTATTGTGAATGATGCATGGATGGACTATATAGTCGAAGCATATAGGTAACTTTGTATAGCAATTGCTGGTTGAGAAAATAAATCTCTGTATGCTGCTGGAGATGATGACAAGGTGATTGTGTTGAGAATTCCTATCTTCCGTTCGAAGATATCCAGCTGGGGATTTTTATTACCGCTTGGGGATGAAAGTAGCTTGAGTGATTTGATCCTGATGTGCCCTGACTGGGGATAAGAAAGATAGATAACTGACCAAGTTTCGTGAGTGCCAACTTTACTGGGAACAGTGATTTTGAATAAACCAGGTTGGAGAAGAAGATTGTATCGGAGAGCCTGTAGTGTTGGGGAGCCAAGTCTCTGTTGGGAAGAGATTACTTGAAGATAACTCCTCGAGGATTACTCTGTGGGGATATTGTTGTGAAAACAACTTTGTGGGTAAGTTCCCTTGAGATTTCAATTTTCATTGCCCCCATGTCACTTGCTGTTGGAAAACATTTTCTCAACCATATGTGGCCCTTTGCATGGGGAAGTCTATTTGCCCCTGGAGTCGGTAACTTGGTATACTTGATTTTTGAGATTACTGGAATTAGAACTTCGAAGGAGATACGGATCCTGCTGCTAGTAGCTAAATAGCTTTTGCTGAGATTTGTGATCGATGCAACATGCCCCAAGTGATAAACTTGCCCCTCTGGCTGTTCAGCGTCTTTGAGAGATTCTCTGGATCTTGACTTGGTTGCCTCAGATGAATGGTATAATACCATGCCATGCCCCTTGTGTATATTGTCCTTTAGCCAACTGAGTCAAGCGTAAGAAATATCTTTGCCTTTTGATGCGCTTCTGAAGCAACTTTGTCTGTCGGGAGGACTTTCTAGGATTTGTGTTATCATGAGCAACACGCCCCTGTATCATGAGCTTAGGAATCAAGCCCCTGATTGATCAGGGTTGGAGGTAATTTCAATTATGCTTGGGCATATGCCCCTGATTGCCCAACGCTTCTGAGAGATTCTTCGAATCTTGACCTGATTGCCCCAGATATCTGAGCGCTTACTCAACGGAGTATTTCGACTGCTTTTGTGCCCCTGAGGGTGATTATAATTTGAGATGTTCATGCTCGAACTCAATGGAGTTCTGAAGACAACTTGTCCCTTGAGAGAATTAAACTTTTCATCTGCAGCTCATGATGGAAGCTTTCCTGGTGTCAAGTACTTGTTCATATGCAAAGAATGTTTAGTATGAGAAATATAATTCTAATGCAAAGTTCATGTTTGTCTTGAAGATTTTAAAAAAGATTTTTTTTTTTTGAAAGGATGTCAAAACATCGATTTTTGTGAAAAGTGGTGTGATACCAACTCAAACGTTTTAGCAAAACTCCTAGGAGTCGGTTTACCGTATTCTCGTTTACAGTATGCTTTCGAATTAACACTGCTTCAATTAGGACTTTTGAGGGTTGTAACGTGGCCAGGTTCATGGTTTTAGAAAAAAAGATATATAGGCTCAAAATTTTATTGGTGCCCACCCCCTTCGTGATGTTCTCCAACCTAAGTTCAGTTAACTCGATGCGAGCATTCATCCTTCAAGAGGAGCTTGAGACGTACGATTGAGGAGTTGATGAGGTGTTTGGACATGGCAGTCACTTACCTTCTATTCTTGGTGTCTGATCACACGATCTTGAATTTATAGACACACGAATTTTCCCTTTTTGTTGAGGATCTTTTTTGTTTCCCTAACTTTTGCCTGGACAAATTCTTTTGAATTTTGAGTTTGAAGTCCAACGGGATGCCCTAACTTTTGCCTTAGTCATTTGTTTTCAAGTTATTGACTTAGCGGGCTTTCTTTTTTTTTTTATTCGTCCTTTTTATTATTTTTTTGAGCAAGTCGTATGATCCTGAGATGTCTTTGATTTGTTGGAAAGATTGTACTGCCTCATTTCTTGGTCGACGAGGGATAGTCGTTGTTGTATCGTCATATTTTGACCTTCTATTGAGAGGGATAACCATTTTGTTTTTTACTGTCCTCAACCTTTTGAAAGATACCCATTGTTGTATCCTTAGATATGCACTCCTGGTGAATTTTGAATGCACGATCAGATTAACTGAACACTACCCTGCCCCTAGGTTAAATGTGAAGGTTTTTTTTTTTGCATAGAAAAGAAACTCCTACTTCAAGGCTCAAAAGGGTTGACAAGGGATTAACTTCCTTATATCTCCATTGTTTGGGGATTTGAAACAATGCCTGTACATCATCAACAGGGTTTTACTCGAAAGCACACCATTTGAGATTATGAGTATTATATGTTCGTCATTCTCCCTTCGGAGTTGTCATGCTTTATCGCCTAGAGTTTGGAATCACAATAAGAGGAAACATATTAGAGCGAGAGCGAATGAATTTTTTTCAAGGCAAACATATACAATGCATTATTATTATAGTTCAAAAACAAACAAGCATGACATATAAGCAGTATTGAATCAAAACAAGAAAGACTACGCATGAGTGCATGATGATATAGAGATTGTCAAAGTTGAGGAGATTTCCTCTGTATGGACTTATTGCTTCAGAAGATCCATTGAGTCGAAGAAGAACTTCAAATCTGGCATGCAGGTGTGAATGTGACAACCTTTATGGCAATTAGGTCTTGAACCTGGTCTCTAAACGGCTGATAATCATCAATCGAATGGCTAGGTGCCCCAGTGTGGAAAACAAACCAGACGTTTGTATCTGAAACTGCAAATTATTTTTAGGGAGAGGATTCCGACGAAGCCACACAAGAGTTGTAAGTGTACAGCTTCAGGGATAGTACGAATAAAGTAGTAAGAAAGTGAGAAGCTTGTCCTTTGGAAACTTTAGTTGCAGCTTTGTTTGGAGAAATTTGACTTTTCATCTTTGGACGTCCTTCTATAAGAATCAAGCTCACCATATCCAGTGGGTCATAGCCTCTAATTCGGGGTACGGTACTTTTGAGTTTAAAGGCATGTGGCTAAAGGAAAATAAATTCTCTTGCCCCTTGATAGGAATTGTACCTCTGAGTGTGAAGGCATCTGGCTAAAGGAAAATAAATCCTCTTGCCCCTTGATAGGAGTTTAGGCTCTTTTTCAAGTTTGAAAAGCATCTGGCCAGAGGAAAATAAATCCTCTTGCCCCTTGACATAAATTTAGGCTCTTGATAGTCCTTCCCTATTACCTGGAAATTATGCGCCATGAATCCCTAAGATCCTTGAAAAAGGTTAGTCAACAGGTTATGTAAAAGCATAAGGTAGTATGGACAAGTATGTTCTACAAACAGAACCTGCAAGGAAATCAAGTGGTTAGATAACAAACAAGTCACACAAGAGTCCTTAGGTTTAAAGGCTTGTGTGAAGTATGACCAGGTGACTACCCCTCCCAAATAGGTACTTCTAAGGATAAGGATGAAATCAGCAACAGGTTCTACAAAGTTACTCAGAATGGTCAGTCCTTCTAAAGCACCCTCGAACATGATACATACATACCATGCAATGATACTTTGAGAAAGAACCTATCTGAGTTGTAGTATCGGGTAGCGACTATGCCCTCAACATACATCAAGAGTAGTCCCCCCACTACATTCCTAAAGGCCAAGATGGGTTAAAGGTAACTAAAGGTCCTTAAGCTCCGACTCACCCACAGATATCCACACGAACCTCCCTCATACAAGAGAAGCATGCAAACACCCATAGAGGCCTAACTTAAGCGTGAACTCTCATATTGACCAATCCTCCACATACATGAAGGAGGTCGCCATGACTATGCCACTTCCTATCTTAAGGTGCACTCGAATCCGGGTATAGGATTCATCTTCCATTCAAAACCCAAGCAACCTTGAAAAGTAAAGCAAACAAAACAAGCATATTATATGATCTAAGCTCTAAGGTAACCCCTCTTTTATTTATCCCCAGCAGAGTCGCCAGTTCTGTAACACGGTGAACTGACTTTTATTTTGTAAGCAACAATGTTGCGGTGAGCAAGAGTCGCCACCGACTTTTATTTTGTCCAATGTTAGGAAAGGTAAAAAGTACAGAAAAAGACCTTTTTAAAGAAAACGGGCTCGGGGGGTAAGTTATGAAAAGGGAAGGTGCTAGCACCCTTTTCATCCGTAGTTATCTACGGGCTCTTAATTTGCTTAGCTCATGTTTGTTCGTTTTGAATTGAAAAGGGACATAAGGACTTTAGCGTAAATGCGTAGCCTTAGTTTTTCGAAAGAGTTTTGAAAAGATGTTTTTTATTGAGCTAGGCATACTAAGAGCACTACCCTAAATAGTTGATCTTTTTCTATACCTTTTAAAATTCCTAGGATTATCCATACTATGTAGAAGTAGGAAATCCTTGTTTATATTGGACGTATTCGGGACAATCGAAGGGTCATCGGAGGTCGTTGAAGGCAACAAGCAGAGGCACCCTTAGCAAATTCAAAGGGACAATGATCTTTCGTAGGCAACCATTCGAGGGACTAGATCATGTATTCGTAGGCAACAGTCCGAGGGTCATCGAGGGACCATGATCTTTGATGATTTTTAATCGAGGGACAATTTGCTAATGGGTACCTCTATATTCGAGGGGCACGACCATTAAATCGAAGGCAACAGAGAGGGGCGTACCCTAGAGGTGAGTGTGTGAACAAGTAAAAAGAGTGTGTTATTTTCAGTTATTTTAATCTTGATGTTAGTGAGCTAACGTTCAGTTATTAGTCTTTCCATACAATCCTATTACCATACATCTAAGCAGTTAAGTGGTGCGGAAAGTAAAAGCAGAAAGTGAAGTCCTACGCTATTACATGGCTTCGGGATGGGGAATTACAATAAACCAGGGAGTGCAGAAAAGATAAAGCCCTAATTACTATTACAACCCAAACGAAAGTGATAAATGTACAAAAATTAAAATAAAGCTCGTAAGTGCCCATAATAATGCAGAAGTCCTCCAAAATTAGTACCTCATAATCAAAATAAAATGTTATTAACACAAAATAATGTATGAAAAAAGCAGTAGAAATATGAACAAATATTAATTGAAGATCTAAACAAAAAGAATTAGAATTAATACATGAAACAAATATGTTTGGTATTTTTATATAAGAAAAATAAAGCTCTAATTACTAACATGTTTTTGTATTTTTGTTTTTTATCAAGCAATATAATAAACAAACAAAAGACATGGACTAAAAAACCAGTAAATATGGGGGTGCTAGATAGCAATTCGTGTGGGCCCATTGAGAAAATCAACCCAAAGTGAATAGGAAAGTCTGCCAAGGGAGTGAGAAATCGGAACAGGGGTGTAAATAAGAATATGGGCGCTAGGCCCATTGGGATTAGCCCAAAGTAAATCCAAACAATTACAACTCAGGAGGGGGTGTACGAGTGGCATAAAGGTGCGGATGGCAATTAAATTGGGCTCATTTGGCAATCAGCCCAAAACAACAAAAGAATTTGGAAAAACCCTAAACTAAGTGAGTGAGGTCCGCCCCACTTTCTCTGTCTCTTACTTTCTTCTTCTTTTGTTTGGCTTTCTCACCATAATATTGAACCTCCTCTCAACAAAACGCACAGTCTCAGTTTCAACTCTCGGTGTTCACTCGAAAATATCTCTCAATGAACACAACGACGGCAACAAGGGAATTAACGGTATTCAAACATGGCGACGGTAGCATACAACAACAATATAAACAACTTTGTTCGACCATGGCAATTTCAACGATACAAGCATGAATACATAACAATCAACAAACAATTTTCCGAAAGAGTGAGGACGATTACCAGCGAAGAGGAATTTTCTGGATCCAGGTACAAATTGAACTGATTGCTCGTTGATCCTCTCCTTCTGGTTTTCGGGAATTTGTGCTTTAGTGGTTTGAGATTATTGCTGTCCCAAATGCGTTGCAAAGAGCCTGTTGTCGAAGATCTGAAATTGTTGTTGCCGCTGTTCGTTGATGAAGCTATGATGTTGTGATCTTGTTTCTGCGCTTGGAGTCATCGGACGGTGATGTTGCAGGCATGGTGGTGGCGGGGATGTGATGTCGGCTTCGTGATTTCAACGATATCCGAATCTCGCTCTTTCTTTTTTCGATTTTGAATCTTTCTCCCCTTTGATTATTCTTCTTCTTCTATTCTGCAAAACAAAATCACCGAATCCTTTTTACAAGTTATTAAAATGAATTCTTGCTGTAGTTTGATGATTTTACAGGTTATGTCATTAATCTGAGAAATGTATGTAGAATTTTCATGTAGAATATATATGTATTAATTCATGATCTTCTACAGTTAATGTTTGGTGAATGATTTTTGTTTTGGATCTGTGATGATGGAAATTTTGTGAATGGTATAGTAAATTGATTAATATTGTTTAGATATAAACCATAAAAAAAGGACGTGAAAACGAAGTGATTAAAACGTGTATGTACATCACTGTATAAGATTATTATTTGCTTTCAATTTCAATAATAATTAAAAACGAAAGTGAATAAAAAAGAGGTATATATGTATTAGTAAATATATACATAGTACATTAATGCATTCACGAATGGAAAACATTTGTACAAAATGAGATAGGTTTTAGGGCCACAAAAACGTGAGAAGAATGTGATCCTGTGAATGGAAAATTGTTAGTTTTTTTTTAAAATAATACCATCAGAGAATCATCATCTGGTTCAAAACAAACATTGAAAATAAATTGGATGGCCTCATATATAAATCATCGGCCAAAATGTATTGTAAAATCATTTTTAAAAAAAAAAGGGTGGCCTCAGGTGTCATCATTGGCCAAAAACTAAAAGAAATCTTTGAAAAGAAATTGAAAAGCGTATGAGAAAAAGTTTGTAAAAACAGTTGGTTAATTGTTGTTGTGAAAAGAGAAAATGTTGATCAGGGTTAGAAAAGTTGTTGATGACAATGAGAGAGTGGAGAGCCACTATTTATAGACTGAAATTAGGTCAAGATCGATCCTAAAAAGGAAATGATCCAACCCAAAGGCCCATGGACCTTCCTTGATGAACAAGATTAAGAACCTGGACGTACTTGTGTCCAGGTGCGTCCAGGTGTAAAAAAGATTAAAAAAAAGTTAAAATACATAAAAATGCACCAAGCGGGAATTGAACCTGTGACCTTTTGCTTGCAAGCCTTACTTCCTTACCAATTGTGCTATGTTATTTGTTTGAAATAAAAAGGCAATTGAAAGTGTATGAAGCGTCGGCTAGCATTTTCTATTAAAATATAAGTAATTTAAGAGTAAACTACTATATTTTAACATAGACTTTAAATCGAATATTTTTTAAAATTCAGGATGTCGATGTAAATGAATCCAAGATTTTATAAAAATCCAATTTTAAAAATAATTTCGAAAATTTTTGTCACTAAAAAGTGTGGGCAAATTTTGGGGTATGACAACATGGTTCATCATAAATTGTCCAACCAAATCTCATTCTGAATTAAATTTCATTCTCTACAATTTTGTCTCCCTAAGGACTTGGCCAAAAATGCATCATTTGAGAGATATGAGCCAAAACATTACAGGTCCTTTTGAAAGTTAACAAAAAGTCATTTTTTCTCAAGGAGTGGTATATGAAAATGGTAAATTCAATGGAGATGAAACCAAAAGGGTCTTTTAGAGGGCATCTTGAAATTTCCCAAAAGTCCTATAACACCTTCATATGGCCAAAATTATTCTTTTCTCCGCTCATGCTTAAATCAAAAGAATAGAGTTTATACAAATATCAAATATAAGTAACAACACTCCCTGTGGGTACGATACTCTTATACTTATTACTTGCTACAATCAAAACATGTATACTTGCATGTGACACCTTTGGGAAGCGAACAATAATGAAGATTGATTTGAGAGTACCCCCTCCCCCAACAAATTTTATCCCCAGGAGACGTCGATAATGATCGGACGAGTATCTGGTTATGTAACACCCCGTAAATTCTTATTTATTAATTTAATTAAGTTTTAAATTAAATTATTTGGATTTAACATTTTATTGGAATTATTTGGGAAATAATAAAATATTAGTCGTTGGCCCAAATGGCGGTGTTAGTAATGTGGGGGGTTGCTAAGCAAGTGAGCCCATTACTAATTTATTTTATGTTTTCATAAAATAAGAGAAATTGAGAAAAGAAGGAAGGGAGAAACAAAGAGAAGCTGAAAGAGAGAACAGAGAAGATACGTGAAAAAGAGGAACCAAAAAGGAAGAGGACCTTCGAAGATTCGACTCTGAGGTAAGGGGGGACTCTTCGGGTTAGTAATTATTATACAATCAAGGGTAGTAGAATGGATTAGGATTGTTGTTTGATTCAATTGAATATGTTGGGTTTTGGGGAATTGTTAGGTTTTGATGAAATGTTCATAATTTTGTATATTTTGGTGAAATTGATTGATGATGAATATGTATTGTTGTTAATGAATGTTAAAACATGTTTAAAGTATGTTTGAACGTGTATTTTGGTGTTGTTCTGAGTTTGTGATCGAAATGGTATGAAGTGGAATGAATGGGGAATGGAACAGTGCTGTCAAACTGAGTTTTTTTGGGTCTGTGCACGCTGTAACCGGGTAACAGCCATGCTGTAACCGGTTACCGCGTGGAAAAATGGGAAAACTGGGCTATTTTGACTGCCGTAACCGATTACCCTCCCTGCTGTAACCGGTTACAGGCAGATTTTTAATAATAGAGAATAGGTGACATAAACGCGTAACCGGGTAACAGCCATGCTGTAACCGGTTACCGCTGTGTATTTTTGAAAAATAATTATTTTCTAAAATTCGTATCTTTTAAACCGTTTATCTGTTTTAAGTGCCGTTTTGGGTGTTGCGAAGTTGATTAAGAGCTTTATATGATGAATTGACGAAATGGGTGGTGGCCCGATTTTATTTTAAGTCTTGATTTAATTTAAATGATTAATTGTAGTATTGTGTACATATATGTGTGAATGTAACAATGTGTTGCGTTGGTGATGAAACGATATTGATTCTTGCGGTGATTGAATGATGTTTAATCTAAGTATATTTAATATGATTTGAATGCTTACTAATACATGTGCATGCTTATTGGTGATAGTATGGTGAGTTGTAATGAGACGATGCGAAGCATCGGATCGGTGATGTTGCAAGTATGTCATATGTATGCATTCATTCATACGCATTTGGTGATGGATCCCGGTGAGGTTGTGGATCAAAATGGTGGGCATAATTCCCATTGTGTGGAATTTGTGCCGGTTGGACTGAATCTTAATGATGAAAAGATCAGTTGGATGGGTTTAGCCCAAGTATGGTACCACATGCATAGTGTCAGTTCATTCATGTGCATGGTAATATAGTATGATCAAATGATTGTGTATTATAATTGGTGATGCGTTTGATTTTGGTGCCTTGATCAGTTGTTAAAAATATGAATATGTGTTATGATTGGGTGAATGATAATGCTATGATATTTTATTACTTATGACTGTATAATACTTATTAATTTCGAATGAAACTCACCCTTACATGTTGATATTTTCAAATTAAGGAGTAGCGGCATCTTGATTGGTGAGGATAGCTCATTAGGCTAGTTCGTAGTTCGTGTCGAGTCATGCTCTGATTTGTAACACTGGGAACGATAGTCTTAGAGTTACTTATGATACTCTATTTTGTTGTTTTTGGGATTATGTATCGTTGATTTATGTTTGGTGATGTCTTACGATACTGTTGAATGAGATTCTGCTGTGCTGAATATGTGTTTTGATATTTTGTGGATTATTCCTAATAAAATCATGACGAACGACTTGGAGTTTTCTTTATTTTATTAATTGTAACATCCTTTTTTTATGTTTACTCTGATTATTATTATAATTGCCGCGGGGGTTTAGAAGGGTGTTACAGGTTATGCCCCGATGTTGTCATCCCCAGTGTGGTTGTCTCTATTATATATGTCTGTTTCATTAGCATAAGCATAAAATTCATTCGTCCATTCATGTTTTTCATACATACATGCACATTGTTTGCATCTCAGTGATATGAAAACTACTACTCCCCAAGTGATGTCTTTGCTCTTTCCATTTAAAGCGCCAGCTTTAGGCAAAAAGACCCATAATCTTTGTATTTCCCCAGAGAGTTTGTTCCTCATGGGAAGATCTTATTTTAGCTTATTCATCTATTTAAAGATAGGATGAACCCCCATTTTGAACTCAGTTCCTCAGTGGGAAGTGTCTTGTTTAGGTGTCTCTTTCAACTCCGTCTTGGATTGAACTTTGTCTCCAGCAGATATAATGGATCAGCAAATCCCAGATTGAAAGTGCATTTATTTTGCACAGTTGAAGACCTGGTCTCCTTAAACAGAACCTGTTTATGGTTCCTCAAAAAGTTGGATTTATATCCCTGGCAGTTGATTGTTGCCGCTACTTTTATAATCTCTCACAAAAAATTGGATTTATATCCCTGGCAGTTGATTGTTGCCGCTACTTTTATAATCTCTCAAAAAGTTGGATTTATATCCCTGGCAGTTGATTTTTTCCGCTACTTTTATGATTCCAAAAGTTGGATTTATATCCCTGGTAGTTGATTGTTACCGCAACTTTAATTACCGACAACAAGTAATTTGAGCAGTTTGTATGTCCCTCAATCAAAATATTTCCGGTGAAAAAACTTGTGGACAGTAGGTTTCTCAGCGTAAGAGATAGTTCATGATAAGAGTTCCAATGGATGGTTAGCCTTCTCGAGATGATGAAGACAGTCTGTTGCAGAACATGGTAGTTATCCTTTATGAATGTAAGTTTCCCCAGCAGGATAGACAGTTCGTATTGAAGTTTGTTCTTTCCCAATGAAAGATAAGTCTCTCAGCTTCAGAGATAGTTCATTGAGGAGCTCGATGTTCTAATGTTCTTTCCCAATGAAAGATAGATCTCTCACCGTCAGGGATAATTCATTGAGGAGACTAATGTTTTTCTTTCCCAGCAAGTGAAAGTCTCTCAAGCATCAGGAACAATTTGTAGTTTTTCATAGTCTCTCCAGCGTCGGGGACAATTTATTATGTACCCCTAGTAGATCTGGTCCCTTTCTCCTAGTTTGAAGGAAGGACGTTGTTTACTTGTTTATTCCATGTAAAATATATGTATATATATATATATATATATATATATATATATATATATATATATTGCATTCATACCATATCATGCATGAGGGATTTCAGGGTCCAAATTGTGCTATCTTTTGTATTTAAGTCCCTCTTACCGTGCTGAGACGAAGATTCTATCTCCCCCTCATCGGGTATTAGGAACTTAAATAGGGGCAGCTGTTGTATCCCAATTTTCGACCACTGAGACCCCACCTCATTTAAAATATTAGGATCATCATCATCATTATTATCATCATGCATACATCATTTACTGACCCAAAATACAAAAAAAAAATTGTTGCTTGTTGCTTGTGTTCCAAGACAGGAGACTGATCAAGAGGAGACTGAGCAAATTAGGTTTTTGAGGCCCACAAAGAAGCCTAATATTCCTCATGTGCTAAAATGATTAACCATCAAAATCAAGGCCCAAGGATGGCTCAATTCAAGGTCAACAAATTTTAAATTCATCAGGTGCCCAAATTAGGGTTTTGACCTAATTCATCTGGAGAGTTGACTTTAATTAGGACATAAATCCATGGCTTAAACTATGATTCAAGGGTCTCCAAATCAACATTATAATCCATTCATATCATTGATCGCGACAAAGTGGGTATGTCTGTGATTATGACTGCAAGTGCACAGTCTATCGTGTAGTTTTAAAAAGATATCGAACCCAAAGGACTAAGAATCGACCTTAATGTAGTTAATCGTTACTATGTAAATCTAAGGCTATCGTTTGATTGATTGAGATCAGACGGGGGAAAATAAAGAATAGAATTAAATTAAATCAAAGAATAATTATATCGGTATGTAATAGTCGGACGTCGGGGATCTAGTAAACTATCAATGCGGATTGTAATTTAAAATTACTTTTCTGTAGAAATCATTAGTTTAAAAACCTTCCTCTCACACTCTCGTGTTTATTGATTATGATTTCACTATTAAACCTAAGTGAGCGCTCTCGCTGTATCAATTAAAGTTTAAAGTGATTTTTGAAAACAAATGAAAACTAATTACCCTTAAAGCGTTCTCGCTGTATTTAAGGTTAATGCCTAATTTCTAAGGTCCAGTTAAAATCTCAAACTTCTGTTTTTATCGATCCTAACTTCTATCGTTTTTAACTCTCGTTATAAAACAGTTTAATTAAGCTTTTAGAAATTATAGCCAGATAAATAAATTTTAGTTAATAAATTACATCGACAGCGTCACTAGATTCCCTCGGTTATATGACTTTACATACCGATAAGGGATATTTAACCGGACATTATTTTAATAGACGAAACAGAACAGATATAGCAGGTATAAAATAATCCGGACATAATTTGATAAACTAACATAAACAGTAATTAATAATAAATGCTAATAAATAAACCTGAATTAAATTGCAGACTGAATATTGAAATCTTGCAGCACTGGTTCTCGAATCCGGTACTGGAATTAAATTCTAAAATTAAATCTAATGCTAAAAATTGAAACTAAATTCGAAGCTAGAAAGAAAAACTGAGTTGCAATAGTATTTCCGGTGTGGAAATCTATTGCAGGAAGTGGATAGGAAGAAGTAGCAGAAATTGAAATTTGCAGAGAAAAGAAAATGACGGCAGTAGGTTAAAGCTTTGTCACCCTTTCAATTAATCTTGATGGGTATTTATAGAGGTGCAGATTCTTGGATTTGAACTTGTTTCACAACAGTAGCGGGTCTTTTGGAAGATAAAATGGCGGAGAGAAACTGGGTAATGTCTTCTGGGCTTGAGTGTGTGACTCACATCACACACTAGTAAATGGGGAGGTGCCGACCGGCAGGAGGGGGTATGCGACGGACGGCAGGCACTCCCTTGTGCCACTCGTCACGTGCATCACTTCCTTTGCACGTTGGGCTTGCTTGCAGCATTACTTTTGGGCCTTTTGCTTCTTATTTGCACCCCCGTTGATTCAAGTGTCCCTTGTAGCAATTTCTCTTCATTTTGGCTCCTTTTTTCGATCATTTCTTTTGCGAGCCCTGATTTAATAAATTCCTGAAATAAATACAAAATACTGGCATAACACGAAATAAAATAATAAAATTGAAATAAAATAAGATAATAATACATGTAAATTAAGCTAAATATACGATACGTTTTCATGTTATCAAACTCCCCTACACTTGAACTTTGCTTGCCCTCAAGCAAACAATCAAAGAAAAAGGTTTTACACATGCATGACAATCATCTCGATTCGTACGCGGTCGTGGCGATACGTCGCTAGATATACAGAAGCTCAATATAAACACTAAAGACACAGTGGTGACACCAGACAACTCCAGCTTATGCAGACCAATTCAAATCATGTTATTATAGCTCATTTAGATCCTTTCGCTAGATTTTGCTTGTTTTCATTCGAGCGCAATCACATTAAGCCCTTTATCTTCACACGCACATAGTAGAGTAACCGGTTAGTGACTCTGATCCTTATTAGCACGGGGCTCTGGCACATTTCTGTGGTACCCACTTCTTTAACAAATTGTAAGCTGCGGGGGATCGAACCGTAATTTGCCCTACCAAGTTCAATACTAGATACTTTTGAACCAACTGACAATAGGTTTCTTTATTGTTCGCGAGATATACATCCTTTGGGTTAAATGACCGGGTGAGGTTCACCTAGCTTAGTCAGTGCAATCTTTTAAATTCTTTACTGAAAAATTTCAGGATCATTCACTTATATTCATCTGCTCTCTACGTAGTTTGTGTTTAAGACGGTGCCGACTGCAGAATAAACTACTCGAAGCTACTTTAAAGCTAGAGGTTAAAGACTTTGAAATAATAGGTACTCAAATTGAATCTTGCATAAATCGGGGTTCTATAGTGTCAAGACTGTAGCGATTTTGTTTAATAGTGCTTCGGTTCTAACATATCTTTAAATTGTGTATCCGCATACTTTTTGAGCGTGTTAGGCTATGCATATAATAAAAAAAAATTATGGTTCAAGTAGATGGAGAATTCGACAACTGAAAGATAATCACATATATTGAACTTAAAATACATGGATTGAAATGACAGGAAATTAAAAATTTTTTTTAGGGTAATGACAAGAAATACTGGAAATTAAATACTAGGAATTAAAATCTACTGACAATAGATAGAAAAGCAGGAAGCTTCCTCCCCCACACTTAAACTTTGCGTTGTCCTCAATGCGACTTTGTGTGGTAGAAATGATGGAAACTCACTACTCGTTTCCTCTTCCTCGTGCTCGGCCTCGGGTTCGTGCTCTTCCTCCTCTTCGACCATCATCGCCGTCTCTAGGCGGAACTATCCCAGCATGGTACACATACTCATGTAAGCCTTCAACACGATATGTCAAACAATGCATTTCTTCCGTGAGGGCTGTAATGCTTTGATCATTTCATTGCGCATAATCGTGTTGATCTCTTTGCTTTTGACGCATCAGTGTCATCATTTCATTCTGCCCTGCCTCAATCCTCTGATGACACTGAGTTTCTTCCTCGTGGTTGCGTATCATTTCTCTATACACGTCATCCAGTGTGACTGGTTGATTCCTTCTTTGAGGTTCATCTCCAGATGGTCCAGTAACATTTTCAGGATTGGGTTGGGGGTTTCATCAGGCTGGGGTTCTCCTTGATCCATTTCCTGTTCGACCTCATCCACATTATCCGCATCATTTTGATTATCCTTTAAGTTCTCACCAGGAGCAGGTGCGTCGAGATCATAGATCCAGTTGTCTCTGCGGTCTATCCTAGTGATCTCGCTGTTTAGCAGTATAACACTGCGAACTTCCCTGTTTCGCACCATGAGGTTGTACCTTCCGTCTTGTCTTGCCTTGATGAGGTGACCAGCTCTGCAGTTGTTGATATCCATAAAAAAGGGTGGTAGAGAAGGTAGATTTTCAAGCCTTTCATTTAGATTGAGGGCTCGCGCTATACCAGTGACAAGCCATCCTACACAAAATGGTGTGTTTCCTTCTCTTGACACGAGAGCTTGAATGTGAGACATAATGAAAGTGTTGGCATTGATCCGATGGTTGACAAAAGCACAATAAAAGAATTATAACTCCTTACCATTGACTTTGTTGCTGTTAGTCCTTCTGAAAATAGTATTAGCTAAAATGCGGTGGAAGTAACGCATGATCGGATTATGAATTTGAGAAGAGAAGCACATGTCGGGAGCGACATTTTCATTACCGAATATTCGTCACCAAATATCATTTGAGGTTCTTTGCCAGTCAAGCTCGGGTGGAATTCTATAGTTGACTCCCTCAACACGAGTGAATCCAAAGATCGCGCTTAGGTTGTCTTGATTCATGGTGTACTCTCGATTGAATAGTTGGAAGGTAGCGGTTCCGATGAGGTTGTGAGAAGCGTCGGTGGGTGTGTTGTAGATATACGAGCTTAGGAACTCCAAGGTTAACTCCTCGTATGTGGGGAAGTCTAGTGTGCATACGAATGATAAACCCGTTTTATTGAGCAATATTCGCACACCGTTTTCGAACAGCCCCAAACTTCGCAAGTTTTCGATATGGGCGAATCTTGATGACACCACCCTTCTTTGAGAGAAATTTAGGTATCGGTTGCATTAAATTTCTCCCGCTTCTCCGTTCCGGAAAATGACACCAGGAAACTCGACTTAGTTTTGGTTGTTAAGGTTGGCCATAATAAATGTTCTGCAGGGAGTATGAAAAAAAAATTGTAGAAGAAATAGCAGAAAAATGGTTGTTGTTCTGTTTGTTGCAGTGGGATTATATAGTGGTGTGAAGGTTGAAAAAGAATTGACTGAGTATTGAATGGAAATTATTGTGAGGTTTGAAATGAAGATGAAAATGAGAATTGATTAAGCACTGAGAAGTTTGAACAGCACAGAGGAAAAAAAAGAGTTGATTATGAAGTGGGAACGAAGCAAATGCCATTCTGCATTTGAAGAAAAAGCGACGAACGTCACTTGTGGGAATGGGACGGTCGGCGTGGACCCCCATGTGACGGATGGCAGGCACATGCATGTTCATGCATGTGTGACAGTCTTGCGTGTGTGCAGTGTGTTCAGCGTGAGTGCAGAGATTCTTTGACCAACTGCATGTTATGCTATTGGACCACCATAATTGACATGAATACTTTTGACTGATAGTCAAACTTTTATTATGAGGTGCATATAATTTTCAGCAGAGTAAATAAATAGCCTACACCAGTACAAAATTTTCATAACAGTAGCAGAGTAAAGCATAGGTAGCAGACTAATATTTTGTTGTGTTCCACATATACATTAGCAGCAATATTTATTAATTAACCATAGCAGTGAATATTATAGTGAACACAGACATTAGCACATAGCAGAAGCAAAATTTGTGATGCACACACACAGATTTGCAGATGAACTAAAGCAGAGAAAAGAAAAATAAAAACAGAATAAAGAAATTGCTGACTAATTAAAATAAAAACAGAATAAAGAATTTTATTAAAATTTTGTCTTAAATAGAAATACTAACTAATTAAAATACTGAAATTGAAAAACTGAAAATTAGAACTACTAAAGCGGTAAATCCTAACTAAGCATTTCCTTCCCCTACACTTAAACTAGACGATGTCCTCATTGTCTAAATGTAAGAGTTAGAAATCTAAATTAGTGGTCTTCAATTAGCCACTTTTCGGAGCAAGGACAGACTGAAAATGCTGATAAAAACTGTCGAGAATTACCGTGACCAAATCCATAAATCCGTGGAAATCTCCTCGGAGTATCCCTAAATCGGTACGATGTACAGCAACGTCGTTCTGAAGGGTCTCAATAGCAGCAACATGGTCAACCATAGGCACATCCTCATCCGGTGTAGTATCAATGTCATGGTAGCCAGTCGGTGTCATCGGATCACTTTCTTCCTCCTCGAGATCGTTTTCACCTTGTCCTTCCAAGTCATATATCCAATTTTCTTTCTTGTGAACACTTGTTAACCTAATGCAGGGTAAGGCAAAATGATGAACAGGCTCATAGTTCACGAGAAGCTGATAAGGTGGAGAATCATAGTTGCTAATCAGGCTCTTGTTGAAGCAAAACTCCATGTCCATGGATTTGAATCCTCCATAAGGAATCAATCTAGCAAGCGGACCTCTCAAGGATAGGGCACGGGCGATCTTAGTGACAAGACCACCTACAAGGATAGGACCAATGGTATCTTGGGCCAGAACGACCACCCTAGCAAGCATAAATGATACTCCCATAACTGGTCTGCCTTGGAAAACACACATCATAATGCCTAGCTCATCCTTAGTCACCGAGGTATCGCACAAAGGTTTTCCAAAAAGAGTGAAATCTAGTATCATGTGGAAATACCTAATGGCGGGATTGTGGATTTCTGAAGAGAATCATAGATCATTCTGGTTTCTACCAGATATGGTACTCCAAAAGTAGTCAACTATGTTATCTGGGAAGTACTCATCATCGACTTCCATTAAGGCATCCATGCCTTTAGGAAATCCTAGTAACTCGGCCAGCTGACGGGTGGTGAAACAGTAGGTGAATCCAAACAACCTGAATGAAACTCTTCCTCTGTTGAATCCTAATCCAAGTCTAGTCTCATATCGGAGGGAACTCAGAAACTCTAAAGTCAGGTTGTGGAATGTGGGTGTACGGGTGGAAAGGAGATCCTCCCATCCAATCTGATGAAGCATAAAGTGCACACTTTCTCGAATACCTAGAACGGTCAGAGTCGCATCATGCAAAAAAGCGGTGAGACCCATCTCACGCTGTGCCAGAATCTCATATTGTCGTTGCTGATCCTCACTCCCAAAAGTAACTACCATATCATCAGTGAAGTTCATCTCTAAAGTCAGAAAAGAGGTTAGTACCCTGGAATTTTTTAAAATCAGAATAAGTTTTAAGTTAGTATGATTTAAAACAAATGGAGTTAGTATTTTGAAAATAAAATTTAGAAAGAAAAGAAAATAAATTTTAATAAAACATTAAAATCAAAATAATTTAAAAGAAAATTAAAGTTAAAGGATGGGTTGTCTCCCACGAAAGAGCTTTGTTTAATGTTGTAAGCTCGACGAATCGACGGCCAGTTCTTTGACTCGACGATTAACTCTACGAGCTTAAGACTGTCAATGTAGTCTTTGTTTTCAACAATATGGTAATGTTTTAGTCACTGCCCGTTTACAATGAAGTTATCACTTGATTTTCCTTTAATTTCGACAGCGCCACTCGGAAATACTTTGGTAACTTCGAATGGACCAGACCATCTTGAGCGAAGTTTTCCAGGAAAGAGCTTAAGTCGAGAATTAAACAATAACACCACATCTCCTTCATTGAATTCCTTCCTAGAGATGCATTTATCGTGCCACTTCTTTGTCGTTTCTTTGTAAATCCTAGCATTCTCGTAAGCATCCAATCTAATTTCTTCCAACTCGTTGATATCTAATAGCCTCCTTTCGCCTGCGGTAGTGTAGCTTAAGTTTAAGGTTTTTATGGCCTAGTAGGCTTTGTGCTCTAGTTCTACCGATAAATGGCATGATTTACCGCACACTAATTTGAAAGGCGTGGTTCCTATAGGTGTCTTGTAGGCGGTTCTATACGCCCACAATGCTTCGTGTAACTTAGTTGACCAATCCTTCCTAGATGTGGCAACAGTCCTTTCAAGTATTTGCTTAATTTGTCTATTTGAGACTTCAACTTGTCCACTCGTTTGAGGGTGGTAAGGTGTCGCTACACGGTGTCGAACTCCATATTTTACTAAAAGTTTTTCGAAAATTCTAGATATGAAGTGGGATCCTCCATCGCTAATAACTAGCCTTGGTACACCGAATCTTGGAAAAATTATATTTTTGAACAGCTTAATCACTACTTGTGCATCGTTTGTGGGTGAGGCGACAGCTTCTATCCATTTAGACATGTAATCAACTGCGACAAGTATGTAGTTATTTCCAAAGGAAAATGGAAAAGGTCCCATAAAATCTATTCCCCACACATCAAAGATTTCTACTTCTAAAATGCCCTTTTTTGGCATCTCATCTCTCCTAGATATGTTTCCAGTGCGCTGACAGCGGTCGCAATTTCTAACAGCGACGTGGACATCCTTCCACAGATTGGGCCAAAAGAGACCGGCTTGTAGAATCTTTGCGCACGTCTTTGATGTGCTTGCGTTCCCACCATAGGGGGCATCATGGCAATGATGTATTATACTCTCTATCTCTTCTTCCGGAACACATCGGCGGAATATCCCATCAGCGCCTCTCTTGAATAGCAAAGGTTCATCCCAATAATATTGTTTAAGATCGTGGAAGAACTTCTTCTTTTGTTGATAGGTCATGTCAGGCGGAAGCACTCTCGCCGCTAGGTAATTGACAAAATCAGCATACCATGGCAGTGTGGTTCCGATGCTTAGCGTCTTAATGGTTTTGGTTTGCGCTTTAGGTTGTTCCAATGTGTCGCTTTCGGATTCTAAATGTGCTATCAAGCGTTCATAAGGGAAATCATCATTGATTGGTGTTTCTTCAGGTTTAATACCTTCCATCCTAGATAACTGGTCAGCTACTACATTTTCGGCTCCCTTTTTATCTTTGATTTCCAAATCAAATTCTTGTAACAGTAGGATCCACCTTAATAGTCTTGGTTTTGCATCTTGTTTAGCTAGTAAATACCTAATGGCTACATGGTCGGTATAAACTATTATCTTTGCTCCTATCAGATAAGAACGAAACTTATCTAACGCGAAGACCACGACCAAGAGTTCCTTTTCGGTTGTGGCGTAATTCATTTGCGCATGGTCTAAGGTCCTACTTGCATAGTATATTGCGTGGAGTTTCTTATCTTTCCTTTGGCTTAAGACTGCTCCTACAGCATAGTCGCTTGCATCGCACATAATTTCAAAGGGTAAATTCCAGTCGGGTGGTTGCATTATGGGTGCGGATATGAGGGTTGTCTTTAGTACTTCAAATGCTTCTAAACATTCATCGTTGAAATTAAACTCTACGTCTTTCATTAAGGGGCTGGTCAGAGGTTTAGAGATCTTAAAAAAGTCCTTTATAAATCTTCGGTAGAAACCTGCGTGTCCTTAGAAGCTCCGTATTTCTCTAACTGTTTTTGGGGGTTGGAGGTTCTCTATTACTTCGATATTTGCTTTATCGACTTCAATCCCTCTTTCGAAGACTACATGTCCAAGTACAATCCCTTGTTTAACCATAAAGTGACATTTTTCCCAGTTTAGGACGAGGTTAACTTGTACGCATCTGTCCAATACTTTTTCTAGATTTGAGAGGCATCCTTCGAAATCCTCCCCTCATACAGAGAAGTCGTCCATAAAAACTTCAATGATGTTGTCTATGTAGTCAGCGAAAATTGACATCATGCATCTCTGAAATGTCGTAGGGGCATTACATAATCCGAACGGCATTCGTCTATAAGCGAATGTTCCATAAGGGCATGTGAAGGTTGTTTTCTCTTGGTCGTCAGGATGAATTGGGATCTGAAAGAACCCTGAGTAACCATCCAGGTAGCAGTAATAAGAGTGTTTTGCTAAGCGTTCGAGCATTTGGTCAATAAAGGGAAGAGGGAAATGGTCTTTCCTTGTGGCTTTGTTTAATTTGCGATAGTCAATACACATCCTTGCTCCAGTCACCTTTCTTTCGGCGATAGATTCGTCTGACTTATTTACGGTAACTGTTATGCCTCCCTTTTTTGGTACACAATGGACCGAGCTTACCCACTGACTATCAGAGATTGGATATATAATTCTGGCATTCAGAAGTTTGGTAACTTCATCTTTAACTACTGTGCTCAGGGTAGGGTTAATCCTTCTTTGATGTTCCCTAGAGGTTTTGCAATCTTCTTCCAATATGATGCAATGCATACATATGGAAGGACTTATTCCTTTCAGATCAGAATTGTTATATTCTAACGCGGATGGATATTTCCTTAACACTTGTAATAGCTTCTCGGTCTCTGTGGCTCCTAGCTCTGCATTAACTATTACTGGTCTTTTGAGCTCATCGTCTAGGTATTCATACCTAAGAGTCTTGGGTAATGGTTTAAGGTCCAAGGTTGGTTTCTTAGGGCAAGGCATAAGGTTGGGTGTTAAAGCTAAGCATTCACTTAAACTATTGTCTCGATATTCCGGACGCCAATTGTCATCTTCGAAAATCAGGGGCATCGGAATCTTTATAACTTCAGAGTAAGATTCTTCCGATAATCCTATCTCTCTTACACATCCATCAATAACGTCCACCAGATAACATGTATCTTCTATAGTTGTGGCTTGAAGGAATTATGTTAAAATAAACTCGACCTTCTCCTCACCTACTTCGAATGTCAGCTTGCCTTACTTTACGTCTATAATAGTTCCAGTGGTAGCTAGAAAGGGTCTTCCTAAGATTATAAGGGTATTGACGTCTTCCTTTATGTCCATAATTATGAAATCCGTAGGAATATAGAATTTTCCGATGCGGACGGGTACGTTTTCAAGAACACCTACAGGATACTTAACAGATAGGTCTGCAAGTTGTATCGACATCTTGGTTGGTCTTAAGTCTCCCATGTTTAGTTTCTCGCAAATGGACAAAGGAATTAGGCTAATACTAGCTCCTAAGTCACACAGAGCTTTGTCTATGACAAATTTTCCTATATTGTAGGGTATGGAGAAACTTCCTGGGTCTTCCAGCTTAGGTGGCATTTTATTTTGAATTATCGCACTACATTCGGCAGTGAGTGTTACGGTCTCATTGTCTTCTATTTTCTTCTTATTCGATAGGATTTCTTTTAGGAACTTAGCATATGAGGGCATTTGTGTAATAGCTTCTGTAAAAGGAATTGTAATGTTCAATTATTTAAGAAGTTCTACAAATTTCTTAAACTGCCCTATGCTTTTAGATTTCTCGAACCTTTGAGGGTACGGGATAGGTGGTTTATAAGGTGGTGGAGGTACATATGGCGCTTCTTTTTCCTCCGTCTCGCCTTCCTTGTCCTCTTTCTCTTTCGGGTTACTTGGTTTATCCTTGGGTCTACTTTCCTCCTCAGTTGTCTTGCTAGGGCTTTGGAACATAGCATGGTTTTTAAGCCTAGGGTCAGTTGGTTCGTCCATCTCTCTACCACTTCGCAGAATAATAGCATGAGCATGTCCTTTCGGATTCAGTTGTGGCTGTCCAAGAAATGTCCCGGCAGGTGCAGCAGTAGGTGCTTGTTGTTGTGCCACTTGAGAGATTTGTGTTTCAAGCATCTTGTTGTGAGTGGCCAACGCGTCTACTTTAGTCGCTTACTGTTTAATTTGCTCATTGGTGTGCATGTTTTGGTTTAGGAAATCCTTATTAGTCTGAGTTTGATTAGCTATGAAATTTTCCATCATTAATTCCAAGTTAGACTTCCTAGGGACATTAGGAGCAGCTAAGGGTGCCTTTTGATATCCAAGTGGTACACTGGGTGCTTGACCAGGCGCGTACAAGGCATTATTGTTCTTATACGAGAAGTTAGGGTGATTTTTCCATCCTGGGTTATACGTGTTTGAGTAAGGGTTTCCTTGAGCATAGTTTACTGGTTCAGTGGAAACTCCTGCCAAAAGATGGCACTCGCGTGCAGCATGTCCAGACGTTCCGCATATTTCACAATTGGGGCTTACAGCGGCCATGGAGGCTACAGGTGCTACAGTGAGTCTTTCGATCTTCTGAGTTAGGGCATCGACTTTGGCGTTAACGCGGTTGATCAGTGGTTTTTACACGTGTTTTTACCGTTATTTTTAGTTGTCTTTGAAGTATTTTATTTTATGTGTTATTTCCTTTTTCCGCATTTTATGCTTTGATTGTGTGTTTCAGTGATTGTAGGCTCAGGTGAATGAAAAAGGGTAAATCAGTGCAAAAAAAATACATAACTGAAGAAAAGCACACAAACTGGCTAGACGCGTCTCCAGACGCGTGTGGAGCTTGAAAAAGGATCCCCTGCTGCTCAAACGCGTCCTCACACGCGTGTGGGGGTAGAAAATTGCAGTCTCCTGAGCAAACGCGTGCCCACACGCGTCCCATGTCATGCAAGGAGCCAGAAAGGCACACCTCTGCCTAGACGCGTGCCCACACGCGTTTCAGAACATCACATGCGTTCCCAGCACGTCCCAAGTCATCAGACGCGTGCCCACACGCGTCCCAGAAGTCAGAATTGCAAAAGAAATGCCGCCCCCTGCCAGGACGCGTGTCACAGCACCAAACGCGTGCCCACACGCGTGTGCACGAGAAAATTTGGGCTTTCTTGCTGAAAAGCCCGGTCAGTCAGAAATAAAAGGAGCAGAGTGCGTTTGGACAAGGGTTGGACAGTTTGGAGTGCGAAAATACATTAGAGAGGCTGGAGAATTCAAGATTGATGCAAGGAGTGAAGGATTCTATGAGCATTAGCCATTGAAGATCTGATTCCTTCATTTATCTGTAATGTCTACAATCAAAACTATGTTTTCCGTTATTTTTATGAGTAGCTAAACCCCCCATTGCTAGGGGGGTGACCCTGATTCTGATTGTGATGAATTTATTCCATTGATGCAATAACTATTTTACTTTTCATATTTGTTAATTTGTTCTTCATCCGTTAATAATGCTTTATCCGTCGAAAAAACGGATTCTGAATATGAATGAATAGTGTAGCTGGACGGCATATTATTTGTGGACATGATTAAGAACATATAGTATTTATATCACCTAGGACTAGGGATATCATATTGTAACCGGAATTTCTTGTTATTGGAATGCTTGATCATAACCGTAATTATCTATGGACATAGTAATTAGGTTGTGAGGTCAAAGATCTTTTCACTAAGGCCTTAGGATTAGATACTCTAAAGAACCGGTAATTAACTATGAAAAGCATGTTATTGTATTGAGACAGAGAATTCGTTGCATGAAGAATCATTCACCGTCCCTAGCAATCTACTCATCTCTGTTCATCGTTCCATTATTCTGTTTATTTACTTTATTTGCAAAACCAATCAAAACAACCTTTTTGAACTTTTATTTAATTGAAACACTGATAAAACTCTATATCGTCAAGCAGTCCTTGAGATTCGATACTTGGGATTTTCCCATTACTACTACATAGGCAAAAATAGTACACTTGCTATTTTCCTATCAAGTTTTTGGCGCCGTTGCCGGGGACTGCCGAAGATTATAGAGTTCTAGATTTATTTCAATTAGAATTTTGTTGCTCTGCGACTAAAATTTTATTTTCTGCACTATTTATTTTTCCTAATTCTCATATTTATCTAATCTGTGTATGCGAGGTAAGGCCTCAGCTGAATTTCTTTTTGACGCAGAAATTGAAAGAACTTTGCACGCAAGGCGTAGACAAGCTCGGTTGGCTAATCTGGGCCCTGAAGAGGAAATTGTGTCAGTTCACTCCGATTCAGAGTCTGAAAGTGAAGAAGAAACCATGGGTGAAAATCCTCCTCCTCCTGAGAGGCTCCTTGGTGACTACGGTGCTGCAAACACACCGGGGGGAAGACAAACAATTGTCAACCAACCGGTAAATGCTGCAAATTTTCAACTACACCCTAGCACAATCAATCAGCTTGAAAGGAAACCTTTCACCGGAAAGGTTAACGAAGACGCAAACAAGCATCTGTAGAGATTTTTGACCATGAGCACCACTCTAAAAATTGATGGTCATACCGAAGAAGCAAAGAGATTGAGGATGTTCCCTTTTACTCTAGCAGAAGAGGCAGAGGAGTGGTTCTATTCGCTACCAGCAGGCAGTATCACATCGTGGGGAGAGATGGAAAAAGCTTTCCTAAATGAATATTTTCCAGCGTCAGTCTTTCTACGAAAAAGGTATGAAATTCTGAACTTCAAGCAAAAGGAGGGAGAATCTTTGGGGGATGCCTATAAAAGGTTCAAGAGGACTTTGGTGGCATGTCCGACACACAATATGGACAAAACTGAACAGATGCAAATGTTTGTGAACGGGCTGAGAATGAAAACAAAGCAGTTAATCGACACAGCAGCTGGAGGCTCAACAAATTTCACAACAGCCTCTGGTATCATCAAGATCATTGAAGCAATAGCTGCAAATGAGCATTTGGAGTTGTATGATAGGTATGCCAGTAAACTAGAAGGAATCATTGATCTCAAGCTGGAAACCTCAAAAATCCGAGTTGAAGATGCAATAGCTGCAGAGGTTGAAAAAAGATTGAAGGCTATGAATATAGGTACACAACAGGTGGCTCAAGTGCAACAAGCTCAACCTGTAATCTGTGAAATTTGCAGTGGTCCTCATCAAACTGTTTATTGTGTTGCGACTCCCAAGAAAATTGAAGAAATCAAATTCTTGAGGCAAAATAATCCTTATTCTAACACCTATAATCCTGGGTGGAAGAATCATCCCAACTTCGCTTGGAAAGATCAACAACAACAACAAGGCCCTCAGAAAGCGGAGTGGGAAGTAGCTATCGAGAGATTGGCTGGACAATGCATTCAATTTCAAGAAGAGACAAGAAACAACCATAGGAACACCACAGCTTCAATCAAAAATCTAGAAGTTCAGGTGGGTCAAATAGCACAGCACCTCACTCTACAGGCACAAGGTAACTTTCCGAGTTCAACTGTGAAAAATCCGAAAGACCAAGAGAAGATTAATGCAGTTACAACAAGGAGCAAAAGAGTGGCTGAATCTGAAAAAGAAAAAGAGGAAATAGATGACCCTATGGTAATAGAGGTGGATTTAGAAATAGGAGAAAATCCGAAAGAACCAGAAGTTGTGCTACCATCGGTTAAACCAGTTGAAGAAAAAAATAAGAAAGATGCTGAACCGGTGATCAAACTACCTTTCCCTTCCAGAGTGACAAAGAAGAAGTCAAAAGAGAAAGATTTTGAGAAGTTCACTGCCTTGTTCAAAAAGTTAGAGGTAAATCTACCATTCTTCGAAGCACTTGAGCACATGCCCTTGTATAGGAAATTTATGAAGGAGGTGATGGCGAAAAAGAGATCAGTGGAAGGAGAACAAAAGATTGCAACTGAGAAGTGCGGTTTAGTCTCGTCAGCAAGAAAGATCCCAATAAAGAGGAAAGACCCGGGAGCGGTGGCAATACCATGCACTATCAATAACATAACTTTTAAAAAGGTACTCCTCGATTCTGGTTCTAGTGTGAGTTTAATGCCTTTGTCAATTTTTAAAAAGCTTGAATTGGAAAAGATTAGTGAGAGTAAGACACAGTTAAGGTTTGCTGATCACACCATTAAGAAATCATATGGGGTAGCTGAAGATGTACTAGTGGAAGTTGATAAGTTTGTATTCCCTGTTGACTTCCACATCATGGATATTCCAGAAGACGAAGAAACTCCTATCCTTCTTGGGAGGCCATTTTTGTCAACAGGCCGCTGCAACCTCGACATTGAAAAGGGGACACTAACGCTGAGATCTTTTGATGAAGAAGTAACCTTGAAGATGTTAGGGGTTAAAAAACATAGGGCGGTTGTAAATGATCAAAATTCTGGTGGTATGACAGAAAGTGAGAAAAAAGACAAAAAGCCTGAGCAGCTCCAAGAAAAAGTTTCAAGCATAGCATCTCGGGTAGAAACAACTCATGAAGCTATCAAAAGTCCGAAGAAGGCTAAGAAAGTCAAGAAGAATGTGGTAAGTGAGTTGAAGAGAAAAGTTGTTCATGCCTTTCATCTTCATGAGTTTTTGGTTGCGGAGGTGAAAAGCAATCAGGTGTGGAATAGAAAATACCCTCCATAATAAAGGGTAATGGACCGTCGAGCCATGCGACGTTAAACGAAGCGCTTTGTGGGAGGCAACCCACAGTTTTAATAATTAATTTCTCTGTTTGTTTGTTTTATTTTCAGGAAATAAAAGGGGCATTTCAAGTGGAAGCTATGGAGTGCATTACCCTCTGTGAGTCACCTCTCTCGAGCTTGTTCTGAAACATTGAGGTCAATGTTTCGTTCAAGTTTGGGGGAGGTTTTACTCTTTGCATTTTAATTTATATTGCTAGTATAATATGTGTAAGACCTACAAAATCATTCTCCCAAATTTTGACCGAATTTTTAATTTTTGAAGAGTTTTGATCTTAAAGAGCGACCGGGAATAGTATATAGAGATGAAGGGAGGATTGTTTGAGGACAGGAAGTTCGGAATAATGTGGCAAGAAGAGGTTTGTTTAAACACCCTTGGCTCCCGAAGAGAAATACGAGTCTAACGTGTAGATTTGCACCATAGTACTTGCCTCCTGAGAAGTACTCCTCGAGTAGTTTATTGATACAGTCTGGCATAATTCAGATTCACGTGCATGAAGACTAGTTAGAAAAAGAAGATATAAAAAGTTGGCACCAAATGATGAAAAGGCGGTAAAAGGCAACCGGCTCGCTAAGTTGGGTAACCCTCACCCGGTTATTCAGCCCAAAGGAGGTTGATCCCAAACGTCGTCCAAAAGGACAATATATAACTGCAAAGTTTGAAAATTTCATCGGTAATAAAAAGGTAGCAAATGCTGCTCGTTTGGTGCTAGAAAAAGAAAATAAAAAGCCTTGATCTGTCTCATGCATGTGATGATTATTATAAGAAATACAGGGCCTTAATGTGATTGTCCGAATGAAAGAGGAGAAAAATCGGAAAGAGACTTAAGTGCAAAGCATAGTTGGAGAGGTATCCAAAAGGGGAGCTTAAGGTTTAACGTGGTGGCAGAAACTCGTCGTGTCATGTGAATGTCGGACCAACTGTTTCTTGATCAATACAAACAGATATCTCACGTATGAACACTGGTGTACTCTGAAGATCATTGACTCTTGTATTTGTTGCTTGAGGTCAAGCAACGGTTTAAGTTTGGGGGAGTTTGATCAGTGGTTTTTACACGTGTTTTTACCGTTATTTTTAGTTGTCTTTGAAGTATTTTATTTTATGTGTTATTTCCTTTTTCCGCATTTTATGCTTTGATTGTGTGTTTCAGTGATTGTAGGCTCAGGTGAATGAAAAAGGGTAAATCAGTGCAAAAAAAATACATAACTGAAGAAAAGCACACAAACTGGCTAGACGCGTCTCCAGACGCGTGTGGAGCTTGAAAAAGGATCCCCTGCTGCTCAAACGCGTCCTCACACGCGTGTGGGGGTAGAAAATTGCAGTCTGCTGAGCAAACGCGTGCCCACACGCGTCCCATGTCATGCAAGGAGCCAGAAAGGCACACCTCTGCCTAGACGCGTGCCCACACGCGTTTCAGAACATCACATGCGTTCCCAGACGCGTCCCAAGTCATCAGACGCGTGCCCACACGCGTCCCAGAAGTCAGAATTGCAAAAGAAATGCCGCCCCCTGCCAGGACGCGTCCCAGGATGCGTGTCACAGCACCAAACGCGTGCCCACACGCGTGTGCACGAGAAAATTTGGGCTTTCTTGCTGAAAAGCCCGGTCAGTCAGAAATAAAAGGAGCAGAGTGCGTTTGGACAAGGGTTGGACAGTTTGGAGTGCGAAAATACATTAGAGAGGCTGGAGAATTCAAGATTGATGCAAGGAGTGAAGGATTCTATGAGCATTAGCCATTGAAGATCTGATTCCTTCATTTATCTGTAATGTCTACAATCAAAACTATGTTTTCCGTTATTTTTATGAGTAGCTAAACCCCCCATTGCTAGGGGGGTGACCCTGATTCTGATTGTGATGAATTTATTCCATTGATGCAATAACTATTTTACTTTTCATATTTGTTAATTTGTTCTTCATCCGTTAATAATGCTTTATCCGTCGAAAAAACGGATTCTGAATATGAATGAATAGTGTAGCTGGACGGCATATTATTTGTGGACATGATTAAGAACATATAGTATTTATATCACCTAGGACTAGGGATATCATATTGTAACCGGAATTTCTTGTTATTGGAATGCTTGATCATAACCGTAATTATCTATGGACATAGTAATTAGGTTGTGAGGTCAAAGATCTTTTCACTAAGGCCTTAGGATTAGATACTCTAAAGAACCGGTAATTAACTATGAAAAGCATGTTATTGTATTGAGACGGAGAATTCGTTGCATGAAGAATCATTCACCGTCCCTAGCAATCTACTCATCTCTGTTCATCGTTCCATTATTCTGTTTATTTACTTTATTTGCAAAACCAATCAAAACAACCTTTTTGAACTTTTGTTTAATTGAAACACTGATAAAACTCTATATCGTCAAGCAGTCCTTGAGATTCGATACTTGGGATTTTCCCATTACTACTACATAGGCAAAAATAGTACACTTGCTATTTTCCTGTCAGCGGTCTAGGCTACTTATCTCGTACATACCATTCTTCGTTGAAGATTTCTCTCCAAAAGTTCTCTCTGACTGAGCTCTCTCGCTTCCCCATTGATAATGGTTCTGAGCCATACTCTCGATAAGTGCGTAGGCATCGGCATATTCTTTGTCCATCAGTGCGCCACCTGCGGCGGCGTAAATTATAAGTCTCGTGTTGTAGAGGAGACCATTGTAGAAGGTATGTATAACTAACCACTCTTCTAATCCGTGATGTGGACAGAGTCTCGGTATGTCCTTGTATCTCTCCCATGCTTCGAATAAGGACTCGTTGTCTTTTTTTCTAAACCCATTGATCTGGGATCTTAGCATGACGGTCTTACTAGGTGGAAAATATCGTGCCAGGAAGACTTTCTTAAGTTCATTCAATGTAGTGACAGAATTTGCAGGTAAAGACTGGAGCCAAGCTCTAGCTCTATCCCTTAGTGAAAAAGGAAAAAGGCGTAGTCAGATAGCTTCCGAACTGACACCATTTGCTTTTACAGTGTCTGCATATTGCAAGAACACTGACAAATGAAGATTAGGGTCTTCCGTCGGATTTCCAGAAAATTGATTTTGTTGTACTGCTGACAACAAAGATGGCTTCAACTCGAAATTGTTCGCCTCTATAGCGGAAGCAACAATGCTATTGTGTGGTTCAGCTTGCGAAGGAATGGCGTAAAACTTGAGAAGACGCGGCTGTTCTCCCATGGTTGATTCTTCAACTGGTTCAGAAGTAGGATTAGAAACAAGAGTGCGAGTTCGTTGTAATCGACGTGATATAGTGATAGAACGCTCCAGTTCGGGAATTGGCAGTACTAAGTCTTCACTTCGAGAGCGTGTACTTGGCATGCACAAAGGGAATTAGAGTAATTAAGTTGCCTTAGTCTATACAATGTAACAGTTAATTACGATATCGACTAAATTAGTCCCCGGTAACGGCGTCAAAAACTTGATCGCGACAAAGTGGGTATGTCTGTGATTATGACTGCAAGTGCACAATCTATCGCGTAGTTTTAAAAAGATATCGAACCCAAAGGACTAAGAATCGACCTTAATGTAGTTAATCGTTACTACGTAAATATAAGGCTATCGTTTGATTGATTGAGATCAGACGGGGGAAAATAAAAAATAGAATTAAATTAAATCAAAGGATAATTATATCGGTATGTAATAGTCGGACATCGGGGATCTAGTAAACTATCGATGCGGATTGTAATTTAAAATTACTTTTCTGTAGAAATCATTAGTTTAAAAACCTTCCTCTCAAACTCTCGTGTTTATTGATTATGATTTCACTATTAAACCTAAGTGAGCGCTCTCGTTGTATCAATTAAAGTTTAAATTGATTTTTGAAAACAAATGAAAACTATACCCTTAAAGCGCTCTCGCTGTATTTAAGGTTAATGCCTAATTTCTAAGGTCCAGTTAAAATCTCAAACTTCCGTTTTTATCGATCATAACTTTTATCGTTTTTAACTCTCGTTATAAAATAGTTTAATTAAGCTTTTAGAAATTATAGCCAGATAAATAAATTTTAGTTAATAAATTACATCGATAGCATCACTAGATTCCCTCGGTTATATGAATTTACATACCGATAAGGGATATTTAGCCGGACATTATTTTAATAGACGAAACAGAACAAATATAGCAAGTATAAAATAATCCAGACATAATTTGATAAACTAACATAAACAGTAATTAATAATAAATGCTAATAAATAAACCTGAATTAAATTGCAGACTGAATATTGAAATCTTGCAGCACTGGTTCTCGAATCCGGTACTGGAATTAAATTCTGAAATTAAATCTAATGCTAAAAAACTGAAACTAAATCCGAAGCTAGAAAGAAAAACTGAGTTGCAATAGTATTTTCGGTGTGGAAATCTATTGCAGGAAGTGGGTAGGAAGAAGTAGCAGAAATTGAAATTTGCATAGAAAAGAAAATGAAGGCAGTAGGTTAAAGCTTCGTCACCCTTTCAATTAATCTTGATGGGTATTTATAGAGCTGCAGATTCTTGAATTTGAACTTGTTTCACAGTAGTAGCATGTCTTTCGGAGGAGAAAATGGCGGAGAGAAACTGGGTAACGTCTTCTGGGCTTGAGTGTGTGACTCACGTCACACACTAGTAAATGGGGAGGTGCCGACCGGCAAGAGGGGGTATGTGACGGACGGCAGGCACTCCCTTGTGCCACTCGTCACGTGCATCACTTCCTTTGCACGTTGGACTTGCTTGCTGCATTACTTTTGGGCCTTTTGCTTCTTATTTGCACCCCCGTTGATTCAAGTGTCCCTTCTAGCAATTTCTCTTCATTTTGGCTCTTTTTTTCGATCATTTCTTTTACGAGCCCTGGTTTAATAAATTCCTGAAATAAATACAAAATACCGGCATAACACGAAATAAAATAATAAAATTGAAATAAAATAAGATAATAATACATGTAAATTAAGCTAAATATACGATACGTTTTCGTGTTCTCAATCATTCATTGGAAAAAGTCAAACTGTATGGGTCAACCTTTGACTTTTGAGAAAATTGGTCAACTTTGGACTTTTGAAGATCAAGATCATCAACATATGATTATTAAAGTCATTTGACCAAGAAAAATCAAGAAAATAAATCAAAAATCAAAAAGTCAACAAAAGTCAAAATTAGGGTTTTAAGTGATTTTGACCTCATTTTGGGGACTTCAAATTTCACCTACAAATTCAAAAATCTCCCAACATAAAAGTTGTAGATTTTGATCAAATAGACAACTTTGTCACTAATAGCATTTCTTCAAAAGATGATTAATTTGAGAGATATTGGATCAAGAAGTTTATGTTCAAAAAACTTGGAGAAATTTTAAGTGTTTTAACATGGATTTCTTCCAACTTTGTGGCCATTTTTCACCATGACCCAAAAGGAGTTTTAGAAAACTTTTAACAAGTGGATTGAAGTATATAGCAAGGGCTTTCCAAAGAGACCATTAGTATGAAATTTCATCACTTGAGCTATGAGATATGATTTTGCAAAGAAGGCATCATAGCACTTGAATTTTAAGAAGGGACATGAAGAAGTTATGAACCAAAAACATTTCAAATGCAAAGATTCCTTTCTTGCAGCCCATGTAACTTGTTCCAAACACTAAATTTAGAAGATTACACTTGATTTTGAGCTATAATCCAAGTGTCTAATGCATTATCCAAGTGATCATTCCATTAATGGCATAAAGATCACATTTCCATTCTTGAAAAGTAGCTTTAATCACAACAACTCTTCTCTTGAGCCACTACATTGTTTCTTCAGCAACAAAAGCAAGTTGAAAGTCACAAGAAAGTCTCCACAATGCTGAGAAACTAACCAACAACTCCAAGCATGCTTGTACCACACCATTGGAAACACAATTTTCTCATTTCTTCATGAATAAGCAAAATGGTACAAGTATCACATGGGAGCTCCAATGGATCAGATTTTTCCCTCCACAAACCCTAATTTATGCCTATAAATATAGGTCATTGCTCATTGCATCAAACACACAAAAATTCTCCAAGTCACTACCTCACTTGAAATTCTCATTTTTCCATATTTGCATTCTTTGAGTGATTTGGAGTTCCACAAGTTCTGGGAGTCTAACAACCATTCCAACAACTTCTAGTCATCATTTAAAAGTTGTACATCATCTTCACCACCTTCAAAACCACCTCTAACCAAAAATCACTTTCCAACCTCCATTAAAGAATCTTTTGAATCCTTAACCTTCCAATTATCATTCCATACACACATTGTCCAAACTATTGATCCAAACACCTTCCCTACATCATATTGAAGCTGTCCACACCCTTAACTAAAAATTGTAACACTTGGAACCCCAAGTTCCATCTTCACTTTCTTATTTTGTAGGTAACTTTGAGCAGGAGGTTTCAGAAGGTCTCAAGTTCAAGTGAGCACCCAGAAAGCTTCCACAAGGGCTCAGGAAGCTAATAGAATCAAGAAAATACTTCTAGGAGTTCTCCATTGTCAGATTCGATTTCAGTTAAGAGGTAAACTTCAAAACTAGAACTCCCTCATTTGAGCATCAATTTTTGTGTTTCTTGATACTATTCTACTCAGAATCATGTGAGGATTAATATCCCTAAGGTTTTAGGGATCAGTTGTGCATATCCATTATTTAATTTCAGTTTTAAATTTTAGGGTTCATAGAGTTTTTTTTGGAAATTAATGATTTATGTTTGAAATAAACTGAAACAAGTTACATGGTTGGATTCCTAGTTAAAAAACGAACAATTTTCATGTTTACATCACTGCAATTGGTTGAGAAATAAATTGTGTCGAAATTCAAAAATGGTGAATTGTTGTTGTTCGTGCGAGGAAGAAGATGAAGTTCTTCGGCCAGATTTTCAAAAACCCATTTGTTTTATAATGTATTTAATTGAAGTTTTTTATTTAATGACTAATCGTGATAGCTGAGTTGGTAGTGTGTGTGTTTGAAGTGTGTCCCATAGGTCTGGGGTTCGAATCCCCCTCGCCCCAGACCTTTTGTTTCTTTTTATTTTATAGGCATTTTCAACTTGTTTTGCTATGTTACCAATTGATTGCATCCACTGACTGGGCCAAGCACATGGCCCAGTGGCTAGTCTTTTAATCTGCAAGGCAAGGGGCGTGAGTTCAAGCCTCCCTAGGGCCAAAACCATATTTTAATCACTAGTTTATTTCATTTCTTTTATAACTTTGATAATTCATTTTAAATGGTAAATTAAATTATTTTAACTTGAGATTTTTTGTACCTCTTATTTAATTTGCCTATTTTCATGATATAACTTTAAAATAAAAATCTATTATTTATTTTATCATTAAAAAAATTAATCAAAACAAGTCCTTTTTAGGTGTTTAAAATACAAAAAAAATCCTTTCTTTTAATATTTTCTCCAAACAAATTGATAATATTTTTTGTGTGAGTATTTCTAGGGTTAGGTCAATATCCTCTTGATTATATCATGTACCCTTAGATCAACCCTCTTTTAGGGTTTGGTATTTCAAGTAAAAAATAAAAAATAAATTAGGTTTTGGTGATTCTAAAATACTAATTTCAAAAACCCTAATCCTTGATTCTTTGCTTATCCATGTTAAATGCGACTTGTTGCTTTGATCATTGCTTTTGTTTGTGTACATATACTTGTTAATTATCATCCTTGTATCCTTGTACTTGTTATCCATTGTATTATCATTGTATATACTTTGTTTACTAACCAACATGCATGAAATACATATATCCATCCATCATCCATCATATTCATTCATACATGAAATGATTTCAAAGGTATTAAACCTCTATTATCCATTATCATTTGAGTTTACATTGATGTTTGTTATACTCACTTGTTTGTCTTTTGTAACACATGTTATCACACACACTTAAGGTATCCATTGTTTGATTACTTAAAGTTGTTGTTGAAAAATCCAAAGGAATGAGAATGGTATTGACTAAAATTGTCAAGGTACTCAATCTCTTCTCCAATCTCTTTATCTTTGTGCTCAGTATTGTTAAAGCTTTGAACTTGTTTTTGAAAATGTTTTTGTATTGTTAAAACTCAACCTATTTAAAATCAACCCTTGGTTTTGTATTTTTAAAGCTCAACCAAGCCCCCGTTTAAAAACCTTGGTACTAAGAGGAGAAGTATTTCCGGTGAAACTACTCTTAGTCCATTGACCTTGTATTATTAAAGCTTGGTCCCCTTTTATTTAAAACTTGTTAAGTATTGTTAAAGCTTAACATTTTAAAAATCCGTTGAGTATTGTTAAAGCTCAACACCCAAAAAGATTTTGGCCACTTTAGGCTCTTTTATTTTTCCTTTTAAAAGGAACTACAAAAGCTCTGACTTTCCTATTGATAAAGGGGTGTGTAGGCCTAAGATGCGATGTCTTATTGAGCTCACTTTTAAAAGCCTTCTTTTCTCATCTCCCCACTCTATTTAAACAAAAACACCAAGGCATTTTCAAAATAACAGTAACAATAATAACAATATTTTCAAAGAGGTTCCTATGGAGTACCATAGATATGAGGGGTGCTTAAAACCTTCCCCTTGCATAACAAACCCCCCGTACCTAAATCCTTGTCTTTTTATTAGTTTTGTTTTAAAACTTCTTAGGGTTTTTTCGTTCTTTTCCCATTTCCTTTGGAAACAATAAAGCGCGGCGGAGACTCTATTTAAAACAAATGAGCTAAGACTATTCAATGGCTTTAGTCTTACAAATTTCACCGCTACACTGTCCAACACAAATTCTTCACTAAAACTCAACCAAAATAATGATTTAATCATGGAAACAAGATATTCTAAAATATAAGACCATTTAGCATCATAAAAACAAGATTTCATGATATTGATTTCATGACATTGATTTCATCACCTCATTTCAAAACCCTAACATTTCAAAACTATGAAAATGATGAACAAATCCTAGTTTCATGCTACTACCCATACATTAATCATAAAGAAAACCCACCCTTACTTTAGGGATGTTACACCAATCGATTAGACGCTTCAAAAATGTTTCCAAAATTTTTTGACAAATTTTGCTTCACCTAGCACCATTCCAAAACATTGTTAGGGATGTTCTCTTAACAAATAAAGGATTAAAAACGTATTTTAGTGTGTGTGTGTGTGTGTGTGTGATTTATTCATATAACTTTATAGAAAAATCCACGTGTTTTTACAAAACATGGTTCACTGAGACACGATTGACGAGATTTCACACTTTAAAGCTTCAAGACTTGCCAAGTAAATCATGAAGGATAGAAAAACACTTAGAAAGGGAGGGGATTGAATAAGTGTAACTTCAATAACTTAGAAGATAAAACAATGAACACAATTATTTTTATCCTGGTTCGTTGTTAACCAAACTACTCCAGTCCACCCCCTTAGAGTGATTTACCTCAACTGAGGATTTAATCCATTAATCCAACTGATTACAATGGTTATCCGCTTAGAAACAATCTAAGTCTTCTAGAGTATACAAATCACAACTTGATCACTCTAGGAATCCTTCTAGAGTCTACAGATCACAACTTGATCACTCTAGGAATCCTTCTAGAGTCTACAGATCACAACTTGATCACTCTAGATATTCTTTTACAATCAATGTAAAATAAAGTTTACAAGAATATAAATTGCTTCTAATAAAGCTGTAATCACAACTGTGATATTTCTCTTAAGTTCTAAACTTAACACTCACTAAAAATATTACAAGAGTTTGTGAGGTTGAAGATGAAGTTCGTGAGCTTTTGAATTTGATAGCGTTTCAGTATATTTGCACAAGTGTTCTTCTTTGCTTCTGATCAGAACTTCTATTTATAGGCGCTGAAAGGAAATGACCGTTAGGAGCATTTAATGCTTTGCGTGAATAGTACAACGCTGCATTTAATGTTTCACACTTTTGTCAACTACCTCGAGCCTTGCTTTTGCTGACTTTGCCTTTTGTAGCTTCTAACGTTCCTTTTGTCAGTCAGAGATTATACGTTTCAGCCTTTCATCTTGTACTTTCTTCTGGACTCAAATTTTGTAGATAACAACGATTGAATATCAGAGTCAACAGCTTTGGTGCAGAGCATCTTCTGTCTTCTGACTTTCAAGAGCTTGAGCGTGATACCATTCAGAACTTCAAAGCTTGTTCTTCTGACTTTCATTCTTCTGATGCTTTCAGTCCATGTTCTAATTCTGCTTGACCATCTTCTGATGTCTTGCCAAAGCATGTTCTGATGAAGCCATCCAGAACCTTCTGAGTCAGTTGCTTTTGAGTGCTAATATGTGCATACTCTTTATATATTTCTTGAAATGGAAAATGCAAAGGATTAGAGTACCACATTATCTTATACAAAATTCATATATAATGTTATCATCAAAACACAAAATATTGATCAGAACAATTCTTGTTCTAACAATCTCCCCCTTTTTGATGATGACAAAAACATATATAATTGATATGAATTTGTATCTAGAATATGAGATGAACAAAGACAATTACACAGATATAGCATAAGCATATGATCAGAGTGTGTGAATATGTCTCCCCCTGAGATTAACAATCTCCCCCTGAAACTAATACTAGAAGAATTTATAAATAAAAGACTTCCCTGAGTATTTTTCCATTTCAGTTGAGACTTTCACGTAGAATAGAACTTCAGAACATTCAGAGCTTCTCTTCAGAGCTTCCATTGGACAGCTGCAGAGCTTTAAATTTCACTTTGTAATCAATTGTATCAGAGCATACTCAATGGTATCAGAGCATACTCAATTGTATCAGAGCATTATTCTTGCTTCTGATCTTGAAGCTTTAGAGCACTAAGATTTCTTCAATTCTTTAAGAGCTTGCGTTTCCTTAGAATTGCTTTTTCCCATGTATTTTCTTCTCATGTTGAGCTTTGACCAAAATATCTCATTCCTGCAAAACTATCAAAGACAGAAAAAACTTGCAAATAATGTTAGGAATGTTGAGACTTAATCCCAGCAACTGATATTATAAGTCAATTCAATTATCACATTTCTCCCCTTTTTGTCATAACATCAAAAAGCATAAAAGATTCAGATGATAAAGACACACAAAGTGAAGAAAGAAAAGATAATTTTTCATTGATAATTAATCAGAAGATAACAGTACAGAAACAAATGCAATTCAAGCAGATGCAAACAACAAAGAAAACAAACTAAGACACAAGACAGACTACGACTGGCTAAGCTTAGAAGCTAAAACGGCCAGAAGGTTCTTAATCTCAGCAATGTCTTCAACTTGCTTCTGAGTAGCTTCCTTCTGATCCTTCATAAAGGATGTGAACTCAGCATGAATATCCTCGTGCTTGTCTAGACGAGTAGCCAAACTTGCTTGATTCTGTTGAAGCTTGTCCAAAGTGTTCATTAGAACAGAGACAGAAGGTCCGGCAGAAGCAGCAGTAAAACTGTTTTCCATAGTAGGAGGATTTGCACCAGCTTCAACCATAAGAACATCTTCATGATTTTCCTCAACAGGAATTTCTTCAGCAGGATGTTCTAGGCCTTCAAGAATTGCAGCCAGATTCTCTGGAGGTGTTAGAGCAACAGGTTCTGGAGGATATTCAACTTCTGGATATACCATATTTGGTGCCTTATCGGAGGGTTTCTCCCTAAGCCAGTTGAATAAAAACTGAAAATCTCCAGTCAGAACTTTGTATGGATGTGGCTTCCACACAACAATTGCCAGAGGATTCTCTTCTTCTACAAGCTCATCAACAAACTCCTTCTCTTCAAGAGGCTTCCAGCTGGTGATGGGATGGTAGTATCTTCCATCATCATACTCGAGAAAGTATCCAGAAGGACCAGGAGCTGCATCTAGACACTCTTTCTGAAGATTCAGAAGGTCAGATTGAATCTCTCTTCTAAAATCTCTCCTGAGCTTCCCAGTTGCTACATGATCCATCTTGGAGTCATGAGCAACCTTCAGAGCATCCAACCCTGTCTGTACCTTATATTTTAATAATTTAAAACAAATATAAACAGAGGGTTCAAGAGGGTTGATTCTGAGACCGGTGATAGGGGAGTCTGGGTTAAGAACAAAATAGGGTTCAGGTTCTCTAGAGAACAAAGCAGAGGTGGTAGAAGATGATAGAGATGATGAAGAATCTGCTGTGGAGGTGGTTGAGGGATCATTTAATGGTGAGATAGCAGAAGGAATGGAGGTGGTTGAGAAAATGTTTTCAGAAGGAATTAGTGGAAAGACAACATTTAGAGGTTGGGGGTCAAGAGTTGGTTCAGAATGAAGTGGACGGTGTCTTTTAGAAGTGGTGGAATAGGATGGAAGGGCAGAAGGAGGTGGTCTTTTCTGAGGGGGAAGGTCAGAGGTGTCTACATTGTCTATGTCTTCTATGAGCTTCTGAAGCAGTTCAGAAGTTTTAGGAACTTTGGGAGACTTTGTTGGTACTTGTTCAGAATTAGTAATAGGTACATAGTCAGAGATAACAATACCTGAAGATTTCTTCTTCTTGGCTTTCTTAGCATCAAGACCTTCTTCTGAGACCTTTCTCTTCAGCTTCTTCTGTTTCTTCTTCTTATCCTTTTTCTGTAATTCCTCCAAGGATGGAAGGGTTCTTTCACGAATCCATTCAGGATCAACATCTGATTTTTCTTTAACGCATAATTCCAGAATAGCTTAACAGATTCTGACAATTCTTCTTTGTACAATAGAGAGAAATCAACAACAGGATTTCTTCTTGTCAGAACATCAGAAGGTGCTTTAGGAGTTGTGGTTACTTTCTCAATTAGTTGCATTCTCCTTAGAGTGTGAGCATTCAAAATTCTTCCACATACTGCAGTCAGATGATTAGAGCCAACTGCTCTCAGAGTCTCAATCAGACCACTCTCAGTCAGAATGTCTGATATCAATCTGCCCAAAGGAATTGTTTTCTTCTTCAACTTGGGGTTCTTCAGACGTTCTTCTTCCCTTGACTCCTCAACATTAGTCTTCAAATGTTGAAACAGAATATGAGGAAGATTGACTCTCATACCTTTTCCAATGCAGTACAGGATAACCTGCTGATCTTGACTGATGTAGGTTACAGAGTTTGTTGATCTTCCATGATAAAGAGATCCCATAATAAACTTAGCCCAAACTCTGTAGGTAGGCTTGAGATCAATGGTGTGAGGAGAGTTTTTACCAGAAGTAAACAATTCTGGATTAATCTTTTCCCAATAAGATCTTCCAGGGAGAGCACCAGTTATACCACCTGTACTATCAAGATTATATAGCTTCCTTATCAGCTTTTCAGAGACAACCACTTCATGACCTAGCACGAAGGAAATGATAGCAGTTGGAGTAACAGTGGCATGAATCCAAAATTCCTTAACCAAAGCAGAGTAAACTGGTCCAATTAGACGATCAACGTAGTTTGCCCATCCTTGAACCAACATGCCTGTTTTGATTTTGAAATCATGTGCTTGCAGATTTTCAAAATCAACCATGGATTCATAGAGAACTTCAAGTTCATCGTAAGGAACCAAACACGTCTTCAATGGAGCAGTTACAGATTTCTTTTGTTGTTCTTGTCTTGAAGATGAAACCTTGTGTTGAACATTTGATGAAGAAGCCATTGATTTACTACTGAGATTACTGGGTTTCGTAACTTTAGAGTTTTTGAAGAGAGAGAAAAGGAGGCAAAAATGCATAAACAATGAACAATGAAGATGAATGGAAAGAGATGATATGATACAAAGATGCATTTATATAGGCACGGATTTGAAATAATATGCAATGAGATTATGAGAATGAACAGTTACAGAATGCAGAGAATCAAATGCATTTAATGTTGAGTGACGTTAGGGGAAAACGTGATATTTGAAATGATTTGCACAGTTACCTAGGGCGGCGTCTCATCAACTGCACGCATGCTTGTCGCTTCAGAATGAACACGTGTTCATCATCTGGAATAGCTGGTGACAGCTGTTTTGCTTTAAAAGAAATTCTGAATAAACTTAGACATATGAAACGTTAACAATAACAGAATCAGAATATCTAATTGATAAACAAGTTCAGAATATCTTATAAGAAAATAAATAAGCATTTCAAATCTAATCCATATATCAGATCTTCTCATCCTTTCACTTTGGGCATAAATCCATACTGATATTCTTCAGAATAAACTTAAACCTATCTTCAGCAAGGGGTTTTGTGAAGATATCAGCCCACTGATGTTCTGTATCCACAAAGTTTAAAAAAAGAGCACCCTTCTGAACATAGTCCCTAATGAAGTGATGTTTGATCTCAATATGTTTAGCTTTGGAATGTAAGATAGGATTCTTAGATAAACAAATAGCAGAAGTATTATCACAGAAGATAAGAATGTTACTCTCATATATCTGATAATCTTCTAGCTGACTCTTCATCCAGAGCATCTGTGTACTACATCCAGCAACAACAACATATTTTGCTTCTGTTGTAGAGAGGGAAATTGTGGCTTGCTTCTTGTTGTACCAAGAGATCAAATGACTTCCCAGAAACTGATAGTTTCCAGAAGTACTTTTCCTTTCAATTCTATCTCCAGCATAATTAGCATCACAAAATCCTACTAAGTTGTATTCTTCAGATCTTCTATAGACTAAACCAACATTAGTAGTACCTTTCAGATACCTTAGAATTCTCTTAACTGCAGTTAAGTGAGATTCTCTAGGATCTGATTGGAATCTAGCACATAGGCATACACTGAATAGAATATCAGGTCTAGAAGCAGTAAGATATAGAAGAGATCCAATCATACCTCTATAGAGCTTCTGATCTACCTTCTTAATTACCTCATCCTTACCTAATACACACGTTGGATGCATAGGAGTCTTTGCTTCTTTGCTTTTTGAAAGATTAAACTTCTTCAGAAGTTCTTTCACATATTTGGTCTGATGAACATAAGTTCCTTCAGAAGTTTGATTGATCTGGATCCCAAGGAAATACTTGAGTTCTCCCATCATACTCATTTCAAACTCTGCCTGCATAGACTTAGCAAACTCCTTTCCAAGTGTCACATTAGATGTTCCAAATATGATATCATCAACATAAATTTGGCAAATTAAAATATCCTTTTTAAAGGTTTTACAGAAGAGAGTTGTATCCACTTGTCCTCTAGTGAAACCATTATCCAGAAGGAAAGAACTTAATCTTTCATACCAAGTTCTGGGAGCTTGCTTCAGGCCATATAATGATTTCTTTAATTTGAAAACATGTTCTGGAGACTTAGAGTCTTCAAAAACCAGGAGGTTGGTGGACATATACTTCCTCATTTATATAACCATTTAAGAAGGCACTCTTAACATCCATCTGATACAGAGTGATGTTATGTTGAGTGGCAAATGAAATTAATAAGCGAATAGATTCTAATCTGGCCACTGATGCAAAGGTTTCTATATAGTAAATGCCTTCTTGCTGACTATAGCCCTGAGCAACCAGTCTGGCTTTGTTTCTTACAACTTCTCCTTTTTCACTTAGCTTGTTTATGAAGACCCACTTAGTTCCAATGATGTTAAATCCTTTTGGTCTAGGAACCAGATCCCACACATCATTCCTTATAAACTGATTTAGTTCTTCTTGCATGGCAATTATCCAGTTAGCATCTTCCAGAGATTGATCAACAGAAGTTGGCTCAATCAGAGATACTAGACCAAATTGACATTCTGCATTGTTCTTAAGGAATGCTCTTGTTCGATAGGATCATCTTTCTTTCCAATGATAACATCTTCTGGATGAGCAGAGTTGAGTCTAGAAGATCTTCTGGATGTTGGCTCTTCAGATATTCTGAGATTCTCCAAAGAGGCAGCAACTTGATCTTCTGAAACTTTGCTTCTAGGTTCGTCAGGATCTGAGTTAGAGATTTCTATATCTGCGAAATTCTCAAACTGCTTTGGCTTTTCAAGACCAAGCTTATCATCAAATCTGATATTGATTGACTCTTCTACTACAAGAGTTTCAGTATTGTATACTCTGTAGCCTTTTGAGCGTTCATAATATCCAAGTAGAAAACACTTTTGAGCTTTAGAGTCAAACTTATGCAGATGATCTTTACTATTCAGAATATAGCATACACATCCAAATGGAGGGAAATAAGAAATGTCGGGCTTTCTGTTCTTCCACAATTCATAAGGAGTCTTATTTAGAATAGGTCTTATGGAGATTCTATTCTGAATATAACATGCAATATTAATTGCTTATGCCCAGAAATGATTAGCCATATTGGTTTCATTGATCATGGTTCTGGCCATTTCTTGTAGAGTCATATATTTTCGTTCTACAACTCCATTTTGCTGTGGAGTTCTAGGACAAGAGAAATCATGGGCAATACCATTTTCTTTGAAATAAATCTCAAAGAATCTGTTTTCAAATTCACCACCATGATCACTTCTGACCTTTATGATTTTGCATTCCTTCTCAGATTGAATCTGATTGCAGAAGTCAAAGAACACAGTATGTGACTCATCCTTGTGTTTCAAGAACTTTACCCATGTCCATCTACTATAGTCGTCTACGATGACTAATCCATATTTCTTCCCTCTGATTGATGCTGTTTTGACTGGGCCAACAAGATCAATGTGCAGAAGTTCTAGCGGCCTAGAGGAAGAGACAACATTTTTAGACTTGAATGCAGGTTTTGAAAACTTCCCTTTCTGACATGCTTCGCAAAGAGCATCTTATTTACATTTCAGATTAGGGAGTCCTCTGACTAGATTAAGTTTGTTAATCTGAGAAATCTTTCTCAAACTAGCATGACCTAATCTTCTGTGTCAGACCCATTGCTCTTCACTAACAGACATAAGGCAAGTAACCTTTTGATTCTTAAGATCATTAAGATTAATCTTATAAATGTTATTCTTTCTCTTGCCCGTAAATAGGATTGAGCCATCCTTCTGACTGATAGCTTTACAAGACTTTTGATTGAAGATAATGTCATAACCATTGTCACTTAATTGACTTATGGACAATAAGTTATGAGCTAATCCATCTACTAAAAGAACATTAGTTATAGAGGGAGAGTTACCAATGCATATGATTCCAGAGCCAATGATCTTGCCCTTCTGGTTCCCTCCAAACTTAACTTCTCTAGCAGATTTAAGCTCCAGGTCTTGGAACATAGACCTTCTTCCTGTCATGTGTCGCGAGCACCCAGAGTCCAGGTACCATGACATGTTTTCCTTTGTCTTTTGAGCCTTGAAGGAGATCTGCAACAGGTATAATATTTTTCTTAGGTACCCACATTCTTTTGGGTCCTTTTGGGTTAGTTCTCCTCAAGTTCTGATTGAACTGAGGTTTAGCACAGAATTTATCATAAGAGTTTCTTGTGTGTACAACATATTTCTTGGTGTGTGTTATGTGGAAACTCTTAGAGTTAGATGTGTGCTTTATATCATGAGAATGACCAAACTTGAACTGATCATACAAAGGTTTGTATGTAATAACCATCTCATCAACAAGCTCAAGTTTGTATGGGGTTTCACCCTCATAGCCTATGCATATTCTCTTGTTTCCACTTACACCATATATCATAAAGGCTAGCTGACTTATGCCAATACCTCTAGATAGAAACTTCCTGAAACTCAAGTCATATTCCTTAAGAATATTGTTCACACTTGGAATAGACTTTTCTGAACTTGAAGGTGATTCAACATCTTTAGATAGTTTTAAAACTTTTTCTTTAAGTTCAGCATTTTCTATTTCAAGCTTCTTAGTTTCAGATGCAAAGAGCTTTCTCAGCTTTTTGTATTTGATACTAAGTTTAGCCTTGATTTCCAGAAGTTCAGTTAAGCTGGAAACAAGCTCATCTCTAGAAAGTTCAAAAAATACCTCTTCAGAATCTGAGTCTGATGTAGATTCTGATTCATCATCAACAGTGACCATTAGTGCTATGTTTGCCTGCTCATCTTCAGAGTCTGACTCTTGATCAGAAGAATCTAAGTCATCCCAAGTAGCCATTAAGCCTTTCTTCTTTTCAAACTTTTTCTTGGGCTTTTCCCTCCGAAGCTTTGAACACTCATTCTTGTAATGTCCAGGTTCCTTGCATTCATAGCACGTCACCTTCTTCTTGTCAGATCTTCTGTGTCCAGAAGATTCTCCTCTTTCAGGCCTTTTGAAGTTCTTAAAGTTCTTGAACTTTCTCTTCTTGCTTTTCCAGAGTTGATTTACTCTTCTAGAAATCATAGAAAGTTCATCATCTTCTTCTTCTGATTCTGACTCTTCAGAATCTTCTTCTTCAGCCTGAAAAGCGTTAGTGCATTTTTTATTATTAGATTTTAATGCAATGGACTTACCTTTCTTCTGAGGTTCATTTGCGTCCAGCTCTATTTCATGACTCCTCAGGGCACTGATCAGCTCTTCAAGAGAAACTTCATTCAGATTCTTGGCAATCTTGAATGCAGTCACCATTGGGCCCCATCTTCTGGGCAAGCTTCTGATGATCTTCTTGACATGACCAGCCTTTGTATATCCCTTGTCAAGCACTCTTAATCCAGCAGTCAAAGTCTAGAATCTTGAAAACATTGCTTCAATGTTCTCATCTTCCTCCATCTTGAAAGCTTCATACTTCTGGATTAAAGCAAGAGCCTTTGTCTCCTTGACTTGGGCATTATCTTCATGAGTCATCTTTAAGGATTCAAAGATGTCATGAGCTGTTTCTCTGTTTGTTATCTTCTCATACTCAGCATGAGAGATAACATTTAGCAATATAGTTCTAGACTTGTGATGATTCTTGAAGTCTTTCTTTTGAGCATCACTCATGGCTTGTCTAGAAACCTTGAGCATTTACAGGATGTGTGTAACCATCCAGCACTACATCTCATAAGTCACCATCTTGACAAAGAAAGTAACTTTCGAGTCTATCTTTCCAGTACTCAAAGTTTTCACCATCAAAAACTGGTGGTCTATTATAGCCATTGAAACTATTGCTTCCATTACCATTGTTGTTTTGTTCAGGAGTAGGAGTAGATGAAGTTGTTTCAACCATTTTAACTGTGTGTTTTTCTCCCTGAATCTTTTGTCTAACACGGTTAAGTGCTTGCACCTAGAACCGGCGCTCTGATGCCAATTGAAGGATAGAAAAACACTTAGAAGGGGGGGGGTTGAATAAGTGTAACTTCAATAACTTAGAAGATAAAAACAATGAACACAATTATTTTTATCCTGGTTTGTTGTTAACCAAACTACTTCAGTCCACCCCCTTAGAGTGATTTACCTCAACTGAGGATTTAATCCACTAATCCAACTAATTACAATGGTTATCCACTTAGAAACATTCTAAGTCTTCTAGAGTATACAGATCACAACTTGATCACTCTAGGGGTCCTTCTAGAGTCTACAGATCACAACTTGATCACTCTAGGAATCCTTCTAGAGTCTACTGATCACAACTTGATCACTCTAGGAATCCTTCTAGAGTCTAGAGATCACAACTTGATCACTCTAGATATTCTTTTACAATCAATGTAAAATAAAGTTTACAAGAGTATAAATTTGCTTCTAATAAAGTTGTAATCACATCTGTGATATTTCTCTTAAGTTCTAAACTTAACACTCACTAATAATATTGCAAGAGTTTGTGAGGTTGAAGATGAAGTTCGTGAGCTTTTGAATTTGACAGCGTTTCAGTATATTTGCATAAGTGTTCTTCTTTGCTTCTGATCAGAACTTCTATTTATAGGCGCTGAGAGGAAATGACCATTGGGAGCATTTAATGCTTTGCGTGAATAGTACAACGCTGCATTTAATATTTCACACTTTTGTCAACTACCTCGAGCCTTGCTTTTGCTGCTTTTACTGACTTTGCCTTTTGTAGCTTCTAACGTTCCTTTTGTCAGTCAGAGATTATACGTTTCAGCCTTTCATCTTGTACTTTCTTCTGGACTCATATTTTGTAGATAACAACGTTTGAATATCAGAGTCAACAGCTTTGGTGCAAAGCATCTTCTGTCTTCTGACTTTAAATAACTTGAGCGTGATACCATTCAGAACTTCAGAGCTTGTTCTTATGACTTTCATTCTTCTGATGCTTTTAGTCCATGTTCTGATTCTGCTTGACCATCTTCTGATGTCTTGCCAGAGCATGTTCTAATGAAGCCATCCAGAACCTTCTGAGTCAGTTGCTTCTGAGCGCTAATTTGTGCATACTCTATATATATTTCCTGAAATGGAAAATGCAAAGGATTATAGTACCACATTATCTTATACAAAATTCATATATAATGTTATCATCAAAACACAGAATATTGAACAGAACAATTCTTGTTCTAACAAATCAGTCATATAATTAATTGCTTGAGTCTTCTTAGAGACAAGGCTTGAGATTTATTCAAGTTAAGTACCACATCAGAGGATGTTTGCAGTGATTACCAAACCCTAATTTGTTTGCTTGATTCTTTAGCCGCTTATTACAATTGAATCCTCATATGTTGTAAAGGTTGCTATGCAACTTGCCATACAAGTATCATCATTAAAAACTCTTTCTAGTCGTCATTATCAAAAGCACCATATCAATAGCTCATTTGACTACTTCTTGGAGTACCCTGCGAAACATGATTCCAAATTATCTCTCTTTTTAATGACGACGACACATCTCTCAAGGAGGTGGTAAAAGAGACAAAACAAATACTTGGTTGACAAAACACTGTGCATTTAGGTCATATTTGGTTGGAACGACAATATTTGTGAACAAAAGTGCAAGCTGCATCGATGTAGTCTACATGACATACTTCAATGATTTAGAGTGGTTCCACGAGTACAATTGAGGGCCGCATGTTTGGTTTATTTGTACTTTAAACTAGGTGAAACTTGTCTTTGAGACACAAAACATATGACAGGAAGCTCCACACAATTTATGATAATTTATTTGCAACATTTATTGGTTACCAATATTTTCACAACGCTTGTGTTACCCTTGTTACTAATATTTTTTATCTTCTCTCACTTTCCTCGCATATCTTCTCTCACTTCACAACGCTTGTGTTACCCTTGCCCCATGCTTGCGCCTTTGACCCGTTTAGAGGGAATCAGGCGATAGAGTCGTACTAAATATTTATTGACCACACTGTAGCAGATGACATATATTTTTTCTCGTACAATGCCTTTAGGGATTATTTTGGAGACATATCTATGTAATAAACCTTTAAAATTTTACAAAAATGTGTCTCTAATACGTATTTTGAAAAATTAGGGGTGACTGATTCACTCGCGGAATATTATATGTAGTTTAGATGCGATGCATATCTAAATTATAAAACAACCAATTCAAATTTTTAAGTTGTTGACCCTTAGTGAATAGTGTGAATAAAGTAAAATATCCTACTTACTAATACTATTCTCCAAAAAGTCCACTCACCTGATACAAACACAAGGTCCAAACCAAAACCAAAACTAAAAGCCCAAACAGTACCTCACTCATAAAATTCTCCTGTCTCACAAATTTTGTCAAAAATCCTCTTTTCTTGTCTTGTCTTGTCGCACAGCTCAGTCGCCGGAAAACATGTACAGAGACGTTTCAAGTTGCAACACCTATGATTACGGCGACGCTGTGTATTGGGACGCTCGTTATATCCAAGAAGGTGGTTCCTTTGATTGGTATCAGCGTTACTCTGATCTTAAACCCTTCCTTCGTCACTATTTCCCTCTTTCTTCTACCATCCTCATGGTTGGTTGTGGCAATGCTGGTAAACCATTCTTTTTCCTTACTCACTTTTTCATTTTTCACTTCTCTTGCTCACGCCAAACACAGCAATTTCAATTTTTATCTTAAACCCTTGTCTTTTACCTTCCAAACTCAACTTTAGGGTTTTCAGCGTTTTTAGTTTTGGGGTTTGGCATGTTACCTTGGTGAATTTAATTTTCAGTGTATCAAATTAGGATCAGTTTGGATTTACTCTGTTTGAACTTATATACTTAGATTTGCTCTGGTAAGATTGCTTTTGAAATCAACTTATTTCAATTATCTCTCCAGAGTAGCTTATATGAAAGAACTTGTAGTTGTGTTTCTTATAAACTTCTGATAATTAGTTCAACAACAGATAAATACTTTCATGAGTTCAACTGTTTTGCATATTTTGTAAATGTGTAGCTTTAGTGTAAAAGCAGTTACTGTTTTGGATCGGAAAAGTACGTTTTTAAGAATCTGAGTAATTTTTAAAGTAGTTTAGGAAATTGAGTGGTGGCCCTAGGTCAAGCTAACTGAGTTTTGTGGATTCATTCTGAGGGGAATGGATTCCCTGCCTTTGTAACTTTATACTATATCACTCCATTAAAATATATTATTTTATAGAGAGAATTGTTGGTTTTATGAAAAATAGAGGTAAAGTTACAAAGGTATCAAAAACTAAAGTCAGCCAATCCCTCCCTCATTCTGAGTCATAAGAATTTTCCTGACCTGTTTTCAAAGTTAAAGCAGGGAGCAGTGAAACACTAGTACGCAGTTTTAGCCAAAGTACAAGTACTAGGTTCGTACCGGTACCGGTACGCGTATGGTATGTGTCGAGCCTGTACCTTTTTTCTTTTCTTTTTGGTACTTGCCTAGTACACGATTGGCGTGCGAATCCACAAAAAACACAATTCTTTTCTGTCTTCCGTCCGTATAATTTCGGAATTATTAGTTGGTCAAATTTAGGTTTTTAAATTTATTTATAAAAGGATTAGGTTTCAAGCTTTCAGCATTTGACGCCATGATTTATTGACACTTTTCAAGTGTGATTTTTTTGTTATTGAGTCAATCTTGACTCTTTTTGAGCAAAATGCTTTTTAAAATATAGATGTTTTACTGTCATTTCAACAATATAATTCTTTTATGTTTTTTTTTAATAATTATATTTAAGAAATTATATTGACATATCCGCATCTTAGTTTTTCTAAAAATGCCGTATTCCGTATCTGTACTGGATACAGGGTACTTATTCGAACCAGGGCAACACAGGCGGTGAGGGTAGGCATGTCCTGTTCAGTTTTGATTCCCATTGAACCAAAAATGGTTTTGTTTCACTTTTCTATTTGTATATCTAATTGTGGTAGCAATTCATCAGAATGTGAGTAATGCATATTGCATAGCCTTTTTGTCAATATTTCACAGTCTTCTATCTTACTTGAATGAGATTTCTCTTTTATTGAGTCCATAATTTTTCAGAAAATTTACAAGGAGCAAACGGATGTATTTTGCAGTTATTTCAGAGGATATGGTCAAAGATGGTTATGAGGAAATTGTTAACATTGATATTTCATCGGTTGCCATTGACATGATGAGAAGAAAATATGAGTACATCCCTCAGCTAAAATGTATCTTATCAATAACATTATTGAACTTTTTTTTTGCATAATCTTTCATGTCTGAACTTAAAATGACTACATGAATCTCAATAGACATGCAGATGGATGTAAGGGATATGAGCTTCTTTCCGGATGAATCTTTTGATGGTGTAATCGATAAAGGTACCATTTGATCATTTCACTGCCAACCTTATTCTTAGCGATGTTAATGGATTCTGTATTTATATACTAATGCTAATTTGGTTTTGCTATTGCATTTACACTTGTGCTTTGTTGATGATTGATCTAGGAACTCTCGATTCATTAATGGTAAGGTGCTTCACCGATTGTTCTCCATCGTTTATCTAATTTAGTATATTCGCGTACTAATAATCATTTTTTCTTTTCTATTTTAGTGTGGCACCGATGCACCAATTAGTGCTTCTCAGATGCTTGCAGAAGTGTGTAGGTTGTAAAAACTTAAATGAAAATACATTACTTAAAAAATTTGAAACTAGTATTTATTATTCATGCTTTATTTCTAAATTCTCGCTAATTATGCCCATGTTTTTTCTTTTCAGACTTCTAAAACCTGGCGGGACTTATATGATGGTAATCTCATTTAAATAGATTTGGAGTTCTATTTTTCAGCTCGCCATGATATATTCTGCATATTCAGAAAATACTTATTAACGACTAAATTGCCCCCTTGCAGATTACATATGGCGATCCAAAAGTAAGGATGCCTCACATAAGCAAACCTGTATACAATTGGAAAATCACATTGTATAATATCCGTAAGATTTCACTCTTGCGGCCTTTTCCCGAACTCGATAACACCAACTGAATTGAATCTACTTATTTCTTAAGTTCATTTTCTCAATGATTATATTACTCTTAATCCATGCAGCAAGACCGGGATTTAATAAGCCAGAAGGTAGTACTTCTTCGAAGAAATCATTGTTGGAACCTATTCCTCTTACTGAAGCAGGCTTACTTCCAGCAGATTGGGTTCTGGAAGATCCAGATTCTCACTTTATATATGTTTGTAGAAAGGTAAAGGACGCAGATGTATAGCGCTTATTACTCGCATTGAAGCAGTGAAGAAGGTGGTGTTTGTTCTCCTCCCAAATGTTGTTGTGCATCATTAGCTATTTTCTCTTGTTGGTTGTTGCATTTGTTTGCCTTAAGCCAGGATTCTACCATAGCCATTATTTTCTCATCATTTAGTTGTAGAACACACTATATTTATTTATTTATAATTCTACACACTCATAAATCAGGTGAAATCTTTATGAGTATATCAACCAAAAGTAGAGAATTTATTAGAAATAATATGTTGAGAGTGTGTTATCAGTTTTCAGTAGTTAAAATAATTTGTACACTTTCAAATGAACTTCATAACTTAGTTTTTGCTAATTTTCCTTCTAAAGCTCCAAAGTTCTTTCAACATACATTATTTGAGATTTTTTCAGTAAAGTTTAAGTGATTGAGGATGTGCCAAGTAGATCTAAGAGTGATTTTAGATTCAAATTTTGGTAAAGTAATTTTAGATTTAAATTCTTATATGTCAATTTTATTGTTTGGATAAAATTGTTTGAGAATTTTTAAAATAAATTTTTGTATGAAATATTTGTCAATCAAAGTCATGTGATTTTAAACACTATTTAGAAATTAAAATTTTTTAAACTTTTTTTAAATAATGCTAATTGATTCCTATCTGATTAAAAATTTAACATGTCAGTCCCTATTTATTTAAAAAATTCTTATTTATATCACTTTTAATATGCATTTATATTTTTATTCCAAAATTAAATTTTAACAATAGCTTCTCAAAGTTTAAGAATGCATAATTTTATTAGTCTTAGAGCATCTCCAATGGTGCAATCCATTATTTGGTTCTTTGTGGGACCCATTAGTTCACATCATCTTGAAGCAACTCATTCCAATTTTCACTCCAATGGTGTAATTTTAAAAAACTCATATTGGGTCCCACAATTTTACTTTGTATATTAATATTTTATTCATACTAAATTTTATTTGATTTAAAATAATAATATAAATTTTAATTAATATAAAATAAATAAAATCAAACATAAAATTTAAAATTAGGGTTAATGAACTTTTTGGTCCCTCTAAATATTGCAGATTTCGTTTTTAGTCCCTACAAAAGTTTCCTATAAGAAATAGTCCCTTCAAAATTTTTCGTCTAAACTATTGGTCCCTAACGTCAAATTTGCTAGAGATTAGCTATGACTTTACCCACTGATTAGCTACGAAATTTGACGTTAGGGACCAATAATTCGGAAGAAAATTTTTGAAGGGACGATATCTTGAAGGAAAATTTTGGAGGGACTAAAAACGAAATTTGAAATATTTAAAGGGACGAAAAAGTTCATTAACCCTTAAAATTATAATTATAATTAATCTCAAATGCATTACATATAATTAAAAACAATAAAAATATAATTAAAAACAATAAAAATAAATTACATAACAAAATTACTCAAATTTAATTTTCATCGTCCTCATGTCCAAAACGTTCCCAAATATGCTCGACTAGATCTCCTTGAAGTTGGCGATGAACTTTTTTTTCACGAAGATTTGCTCTTCTTTGTAGTCTTGTTGCAAGATTCGGATGAGAACCGGTAAATGTTTCAGTCGTTGAGTTGTTGTTACCTACATTATCGTAAGAGTAATCAAAATCACCTTCATATGTATGTTGTTCGTCTTCGACAATCATGTTGTGCAATATGATGCAAGCATATATGGTATGCTTGAGGGTTTCCATGTGCCAAGCACGCGCTGGACCACGTATTATTGCAAAACGAGATTGAAGCACTCCAAATGCCCGTTCCACATCCTTTCTAGCTGATTCTTGGTGTTGTGCAAATAGTTTTCTCTTTTCTCCTTGCGGCATCGAAATGGTTTTGACAAATGTAGCCCACTCAAGATATATACCATCCGCTAAATAATACCCCATATTATATGAAGATCCATTGATTGTGTATTGCACACTAGCAGCACGTCCTTCCAAAATATCATTAAACACATTGGATTGGTTTAACACATTAATGTCATTGTTCGAACCTGCAATACCAAAAAATGCATGCCAAATCCACAGGTCTTGCGATTAGGGATGGCAACGGGTGCCCGTGGGTGCGGGTTTTATACTACCCAAACCCGCACCCGAAATTACCACCCGAACCCGAACCCAAACCCAAAAGCTATTCGGGTGACAAAATAACACCCACGCTGTCGCGGGCGAAAAACCGTTTTGTTCCTCTTTTTTGTGGATGAGACACCTGATGCCTTCTTTGGGCTCGAGTGCTCATAAAAAATGATTTTTCTTTTGTATCGACCAAACTTTTTATTATTTCCAAAGGAGGAAAAGGAAAAAAGCTGCAATAACCTAAAAGTGGGGGGAGAGATCTTGGGTAAGAGGGTTGGTTATACGAAGGGAAGGTATTAGCACCCAACGTATCTATAGTACTCTATAGGTTTCTTTGCTTTGTTTTTCATTCCATGTTATTGAGAGGTTCTTGTGAAATAGGTGGGACCTAAGGTGTTTGTTTGATTATGCTCGCAAAGATCATCGTGATCCTCTGCATACATATCCCCTAGAGGGAATCAGAGCATCTGTAGCTCGGGGTCTACGGGTGCTAAGGTTTGAATGGTTTTTTTCTGTTTTGTTTTGCTCGCCAAGGATCGACCTTGTGCCTACGTATTCTCAAAGGGATGTTGAGAAAGTCAGAGCAATCGTAGTTCTCACTTATGCTAGTGGAAGCAAAGGAAAATAGACAAATGTCGTCTAAATGCTAGATGTATCTAATCTATATCATCACATACATCTGTTTGATTTTTTTTTGTTTGTTTAACCAGCCTTGTGGCAAAAACTTTCAATGAAGTCAGCCTTGTGACAAAAAGTTTTGATTAATCAGCCAGCCTCGTGGCAAAAGTTTCAATGAAGTCAGCCTTGTGACAAAAACTTTGATTAATCATCCAGTACGGTGGTAAAACAGTTTGATTGATTAGCCAGCCTTGTGGCAAAAGAAGATTGATTGATTAGCCAGACTTGTGGCAAAAAGTTTGATTGATTGATTGTTTGTGATGATATATAAGAGATACTCCTAGCATAGAGATGAAAAATGTCTAATCTCCTAGGGTATTTGATTTGGATATTGGGGGATGCTTATAAGAAGCCCGTGGGTCCTTGTACGAAGCCCAAGAGGAGGCTATCCGAGGGTCCTTGCATTGTAAGCCCAAGAGGAGGCTATGGGAGGGACAATCCAGGGTCCTTGCATTGTAAGCCCAAGAGGAGGCTATGGGAGGGTCACTCGTTTGTACAAAGCCCAAGGGGAGGCATGGTATAGTTGGTTTGAGCTCTTAGAGCGATTTCACCGGGAAACCATACTCTATGTCCTAACCTAAACTAGGGAGATTCTTTGCATGAAGCCCAATAGGAGGCTATGGGGAACCTAGTGTTGTACTAAGTTGAACAAGTATAATAACACAATCACACATATGAACAAACATGAACAAGTATGAACAAACATGAACAGGTATGAACAATTATATATATGACAAAGTGTGTGTATATAATGGAGTTTATGAAGGAAATATACCTGTAAGCATGATCCATTTGTATACACAGGGCTCGGGACTCACACTCGGGGAGAAGTCCACTTGAATTTATTCAACAGCTATGTAAACAGGTATTTACAAAAGGGCTTGGGACTTATACCTACATGGAGGCCCATGGTATTTTTGGGAAGATTTAAAGAAAAAACCTTCATTTTTGGTTTGTTACTCAAAGTTAAAAATCAAACTGATCGAGATATGTACAAAAGGCGTACAATGAAATACCTAATTTCATGTACTGGAGTGGGTATGTACAAAAGGGGCTCGGGACTTATACCTACATGGAGGCCCATGGTATATTGAAAAGTTTTGAAGTTTCTTTGAAGATGATTTGAAAATTGTTTGAAAAGATTTTATTTTGAAGAAGTTTTATTGTTTTGAAAACTGTACAAAAAGAAAAGAAATGGGACTTACACTCTCTAATATTCGAGAGGCCCCTGTTTTATTTTCATAAAACAGGGTGGATGGTTTGAAAAAGATGTGTGATTTGTTGTTAAAAAAACTGTTTGAAAGTTTTGGAAAAAAGTTTTCTGTACAAAGAAAGACGAAAGGGACTTATACTCTCTAATATTCGAGAGGCCCCACTTCGTTTTGAAAATCAATTGATCAATTAAAAGATTTGATCAATAGTTTTCTTTGAAAATCAAAAGAAAATGGTTTATCGTTTTTTGAAAAGAATCGCGATCGCTTATTTAAAATGATTTGAATTTTGAAAGAAGTTAATTTAATCAAGATAAACAAAAAGATTGCCTTAAATTGACACTTAGATGATTAGGGTTTGATCACAAAAATATTTACAAGTGATTAGGTTAAAAATTAAATGAAAAACAATATTTAAAGTATTAAAAAAAACACTTAAAATGTATCATTTTAAACCTAATTAAAAACATATTAAATAAATATTTTTTTTGGTATTGTCAAAATATGTATATTAAATAAGAAGTGTGTAAAAAATGAATCAAAAATGAGTTGATTTGAATGGTTAAATTAAATGATGAAGTTGTGTAAAAAATTGAAGAAAAAAAAGTTGTAAAAAAAATGGTTTGGTCCTGCCAGGGTTTGAACTCACGCCCTCTCTCTCATCAACCAAAACACTTGCCAACTGAGCCACGCTTGTGGCTTGTAATACATATGCTTCCATTTAATTATATTTTGAAATTGATATTTGAAATTTTTGAACCAAAAAACGCGCCAAGAACACAATCCCAACTGAAATTTGAAAATCTCTAAAACTGTGTTGTTTTGATCAAGTAGATAGTCTATCTTGCTCGGTTTTGGACGAGGAACACAATGGTACCAATTAATTTCATTTATTTTTGCTCTAAGATGGTTAATTTTCTGATGAACACGAAGAACCCTAGAACTGAAATTCAATGTGAAATCGTGTATGATCATGTTATGATGCAATTGATTGAGGGTTAATGATCCTCATAGGTGCAGAAACAAGATGGTATGCTCATATTTCATTTATGATGCGTGCAAGTATGAGTTTGAAGTTCAAGTGCACTTACCTCAAAAACGGCCAAACTGAGAATTGGATTTTGATCTGGAGATGTTACAGATGCTTTGTATCAATCTGAATAGCTTCAATGATGATTATGGAAGGTGTCTGGATGCTTGGAACCATATGAATTCATCTGTGCTAAGCTGTGGTACCCGAACTGCATAACCTTGGAGTGTGAATCGAATCTGAAGATTATGAGGTTACAGATCATATGTAAGTGTTTGGATAGTTCATATGTGATATATGTGAGGTGTTAGAAGTGTTATTTTGGACAGAAATGATCTTGAATGGATTTTGGCATGATAAGGCTTAGATTATGCATATTTGAGAAGTGAGGTAGTGATTCTGAGTTTTTGGTGTTTTTGGGGTGTGTGGATGGATCAAACACATCACATATGATGTTTATAAGTTGTTAGAACCCTCACTTTGCTTAGAAATTGCAAGAGATGGAAATTGCAATTCTCCCTCTTTGAAACTCATGAAACTTGTAACTTAAGAAAGAAAAGAGAAAACCTATAATTTGTGAGGTTTTGGTGTGAATTTGGAAGTGATTTGAACCTCTATTTATAGGCCATGAGTTCTGAACTCAGAACTTTGCAAGTTGCCCAAAGAGTGGTGATTTGGCATTTGGAGATAGAAAGGAATCTTGCCATTAAATGCATATGGTTAAAAGTGACTTAACCATGGTTATTTTTCTAAGCTTCTTATCTCTTTCCTATCTGATCCTAAACCAGAAAATATCTTCTAATTATTGCATTGGTGTGTCATCACTTGCATTATTGGCCATATAGTATAGAAACTTAGTGAAAATGGCTTGAAATTTCATGCTTAATGACCTCTAATGTCAAAATTCAAAACCATAGCTATGCTCCATATTTTTTCATGCTCTTGGACATTTTGGAAAGCTCATGTTACACACTTCAAAACCCTAGTTGAAAGTTTCTTCAAGATCTTTAAGGAAGTGGGTGAAAAAAATCCATGAACTTTGAGAAAAATGAGGTTTTAAGTGAAGTTTTCAAAAAGTACCAACTTTGAACCTCCATTTCTCTTAAATGGTTGATCTTATGGAAAAAAATTATATGTGTCAAAGTTGTTTATTGGATCAAAATCTACAACTTTCATGTTGGAAGTTTTTTTCAGTTTGTAGGTGAAATTTTGAGTTATTCCCTTTCAAAGTTTGGAAAAAACCATGAAAAACACTTAGAAAAATTTTCTAAGTATGAAAGTCAAACTTTTGACTTTTTGATTCTTGATTGATTTTCTTGATTTTTCTTGATCAAATGACTTCTCATATCATATATTGATGATTTAAAACTTTAAAAGTCATGGTTGACCAAAATTCCCCAAAAGTCAATGGTGATCTTGTACAGTTGACTTTTTCAGACGAATCGCGTTTCTGGAGATTTCAAATGAAACAGGCTATCCTCACCAAATGAATGGTATGAATGGATCACATTGAGGCATTAGAGGATATTGAGCCATGGTTTGAGTTGTGGCACCATGTCCTGATTAAAAAGTCAGTTGTTCAGTGAATTAGGTCAAAAACCCTAATTGTCGACCTGATGAAATTGATGACTGTGGACCTTGAATTGAGATGCAATTTCCATGGGATATTGTCATAGGGATTATTTGAGGATGATTGAAACCTTTGATTGACTCCCTGGGGGTTTTTAGGGTTTCCCAAATGTGATCCCTGATTTCAGTCCCTGATAGTTCAAAACCCTGATCTGAGGATTTGTCTGATCAATCTTTGTGTAGGAGATGTTATGAGCCAATGGATTAGGTCAAAATGATGCACTTGAGGTCTTGATATCATGTCCTAAGTCATTAGGTCAAATTCTGAGCAAAAGTCAGGAGTATGCTATCTTCAGGCAAAACCCTAATTCAGTCGATTCAAAGCTGTTGAGCTTGTTGAAATGAATCTCTGAGGACCAAATGTTGATTGTTGATGAAGGTGATTCTTTGAGATGAAGGGAGAACAAAACCCTAGTTGATCATTGCTTGTACTGATGAGTGATTTCTTGTTTAAATCCTGCTGAGTCACAAGTAGCAAACACAAGCTATGCCATTTGTTAGAGATGCAAATGATGCATATGCAATGATATGAGGTGGTATCTTAGGTCAAAAATTGGGGTATGACACACGCCCACACCCGTTGGGTTTGGGTTTTTTCACCCAAACCCAAACCCGCAACAAAATACATAAAATATATTTTTCTTACAACTTTCCATAAAAATATATATATATATATTATATATATATATTATATATATATATTATATATATTATATAATATATTATATTTATAAATATATATATATATATATATATATATATATATATATATATATATATATATATATATATATATATATATATATATATATTCGGGTGTGATTTCGGATTTCGGGCGCGGGTTTCACACTACCCAAACCCACACCCGAAATATCGGGTGGCACCCGAACCCAAACCCAAACCCAGTCAACTCGGGTTTTCACCCGTTGAAACGGGTTCGGGTGCGGGTAGGCCCCGCGGGTTTGGGTTTGTTTGCCATCCCTACTTGCGATGCCACTGCTTCAAGCATGATCGTGGGTTTACCATGATCACCTCGACAAAACTGTCCTTTCCATGCAACAGGACAATTCTTCCATTCCCAATGCATACAATCAATGGAACCTAGCATGCCTGGAAATCCAAGCGACTCCCCCATTTGTAAAAGATGTTCAACATCATTGTTATTAGGCCTTCGCAAATACTCGGCCCCAAATACCTCATTCACGCCCCTTACGAATCTCTCTAAGCACTCAATTGCAGTGCTTTCACCAATTCGAACATATTCGTCTACAATGTCAGCAGAAGATCCATATGCTAACATACGAATAGCAGAAGTGCACTTATGCAATGGTGAAAGACCCATTTTACCAATTGCATCGACCCTCATTTGAAAATATTCATCATAATTTCCAAGGGTTTCTACAATTCGAAGAAATAAATGCCTATGCATTCTAAACCTTCTACGAAATTGGGCATCTGTATATACTGGATTTTCTGAGAAGTAGTTGTTGACTAATCGTATATGCCCTTCTTCGCGATTCCGATTTATCACTGATCTTCTTTTTTTCCTTGATAAACTTCCAGATTGACGTTCCTTCTCGAGCATTGACAACAATAGTTCTTCATCTGTGTTGTCCATAAGTTCTTCTTCAATCACCTCCCAAAAAAGTTTGTTGAGGTTGTTTGAATTGTTTGAATCCATTGAAGTGATGGAATGGTGATAGAAAAATGATAAAAGAATAAGAGAAGGATGATAGGAAAATGATAGAAGAATGAGAGAGGGTGATAGAAAAGTGAGAAAAGAATGAAGGTATATATAAGGCTAGTTTGAATAATATTTAATTTGAATAACGACTAGTTTGAATAACGGCTAGTTTGAATAACGGCTAGTTTGAATAACGGCTAGTTTGAATAACGACTACTTTGAATAATATTTAGTTTGAATAACGGCTAGTTTGAATAACGGCTAGTTTGAATAATATTTAGTTTGAATAACGGCTAGTTTGAATAACGGCTAGTTTATCCCATGAGTATTTATATGTGGTCTAAAATACATATTTGGGTTGTTTGGTGGCGAAAAAAATACGGTAGAGTTTGTTGGTGGTGGGGGAAATTGAGAATTTTGAGGATTAGAATTTTGCTGATTTTGTATGAGATGGAACATAGATTGTTGAAAATTATATTGATTAGGGTCCATTTGACCTTAACAATAATAATTTGAACAAATAAGATGAAAAATTTGGTAAAATATATGATCAATTGAAGACTAATAGGATGATAAAATTGTGTGAGAGAAATAAATTTATGAGATACAATTTGAAAAATATTAACTTCTATTTATAACCAAACAAAATTTAAAAAAAAAAAGAAAAAAAAAAGAAGAGCCGTTGAAAAACGGTTATATTTTTATTAATATTTTAATGGAAATAACCGTTGCATTGCATTTGAACTCTTGCATATGTGGCGGACTACATGAACTGAAATGAGTTGGACAGCTGGCGGAAGGAACGAAACATCACATGCGTTGGAGAAGCTCTTAGGGTGAAATAGGCCTGACTGATAACAGGGGTTTACAGGTTAACCTACACAAGCTCAGGTCCCACATTGCTAGGTCTCAGATCCTAAAAAAAAGTCCTTTAAGTCTATCAGACCAATCCTAAAAAAAAGTCCTTTAAGTCTATCAGACCAATCTATTTAAAATATGAATAATTTATAAATTTAAAATATGAATAATTTTTTTATTATCATTATGTTATGTTTTGTATTTTGAATTAAAATACATAAATAAAATTTGATTATTTTGAAGAACTTGTGAAAATAAGATGAAAACACTTGATGAACATTGTTTTCATGAGTTCTCTTAAACAAATAGTCTCACAGTGATAATAGGTAAGTTAAAATAAGTCAATGCAAATAAATTTTTAGTCTCTTGGTCTTTTAGTTAGTTAATCTATTTAAACATTATTTTAACTGTTTATTTATCTATGTCTAAAACAAATATACTTTTATGTAGGCTAACTAGACCTTTAAAAATGCCAGGCTCAGGAATAGAAATAAGCTTATGAAGGGCTAGAGGCCAGACTTAGACTTTGTTTTTTTTTTTCACAGGTCAGACTTAGACTTGGTGCATATTATTAGTCTATATTTAAAACTATATGAATATTTATGAACTACAAAACAAAAAAAATATCGCGACGTGTAATATAAATTCGGAGGTAATATGAATTCGGAGCTATCACATGGATATCTTACTAGTTTTCATCTAACTTTCTATCGCTCCATTAAAAAACACTCCAAATGATTATGGAAGAAATGCTAGGAGAAAAAAAAAGATGATTTTATAACGAGGAAAGTGAAGAGCGAGTTTTGAAAACATAAAAAATAGATGAATTTTTTTTATCCGAGTAATCATCAAATTAGTTCTTGTATATGCAAGATGCTCTCAAACACGTCTCAATTCTATTAATATTTCAATTTAATTCAAATAGTGTAAAAAAAATCAATTTGGTCTCAATCTAGTATCTACTATCTACCCATTACTAAACAATTGACCAAACTACTTAATTTGCCCTTTCATCCAAATATTCTCACACTACAAAAAAGTCAATTTTGTAACCTACTAATTAAACCAACTTTTCATTACAAACTATCCATAAAGTCATTTCATCAACATACTATACATTAACATTTTGTACTAACTAGTAGAAGACGCACGGGTAATTCAAATCTTAAGATAAATAGTATATTATAAACGTATAAAAGAAATTTAAAAACTCAAATGCGGAATGTTAAATTAAGATTCATAAAATATAATATAGATGTAGTGAAGTTATATATAGTAGATATTTAATACATAATGAAAATTCAAATTTAAAAACATATCACTAATATCTTCAAAATACTTTTTTTTTTTTATATAAATTATGGGTGTTATTGATTTAGAATTTTCCATAATAAATTTATGCAAATATAATCACACAAAAAAATAAAATAATATAACCTTTAATAATAATTTAAAGAAAGAGTTTATTTATATCAACCAATTATTTTATTAAATTAGAAAAAAAAAAGTTTTTTACCTTCCAAAATTTTGATTCGTTGATAACTTTTTAATTATCCATTGCCATAGTAACATGATATATTTCTATATCATCAACATATAAGGGTTAATTAATGACAATATATTACAAAATGATTAAAGAATATAATGATAAATTTATTAGTTAATGATTCTTTTAAAGTTTTCTAAATAGTTTAGGGATGTAAATAATAATTAAACCTAAAATAAACACAGTACATTTTTTAAAAAGTATGGAATGCATTGGGAATACTACTGTCATTGGCTAAGGAGTATTAATTCAAACTGTTATAGGATAAAATAAGCACAAAGGTATGTTTAAAAAAAAAATACACATTGAAGTAGTGAAAAGATGCAGAAGAACAATATGGTTTTGAAACATAGGGTTAATGAACTTTTTGGTCCCTCTAAATATTGCAAATTTCGTTTTTAGTCCCTTCAAAATTTTCCTTTAAGAAATCGTCCCTTCAAAATTTTTCATCTAAACTATTGGTCCCTAATGTCAAATTTGCTAGAGATTAGCTACGACTTTAGCTACTAATTAGCTACGAAAGTTGACGTTAGGGACCAATAGTTCAGAAGAAAAATTTTGAAGGGACGATTTCTTAAAGGAAAATTTTGGAGGGACTAAAAACGAAATCTGTAATATTTAAAGGGACGAAAAAGTTCATTAACCCTTGAAACATATAGCAAAAACGACAAAATATAAATATGGCTTTGCCTCATACCAAGAATATATTGTAACCATGTAAGAAAACACTACAAGAAAATCTGTGTTTAGCTACGACCAAAATAGAAGTTAATTGGTAGCTAATCCCTATCAAACAGAATTAGTTGGAGATTAGTTGTGGAATAACTATAATATGAGCCGTAGCATGGATTGAGTGGCTAATTATCTAGACCAAAATTTCCTAGCAAAATTCAAGCTAATATTTCAATTTTCCTAGCTAAATCCAAACTAAACTGTAGCAAAATCACAGTATTAAACTTAAGTTTCCAAACAAAACAGCTACAATATCACCGCAAAAATATCATAGCAAATCTCAAGCTATTTTTAAATATATTTATAATTATTTTTATCTGAACTAATCCGACTAGATTAAAATTATTCATAAAAATTAAGTATGCTAGTTAAAAAATTTATTAATTATTTCATCAACTAATACTTCTTGTTAAGATATTCATTATGAAACACAAATCAAATAATTTTGTATTTCAAAATTGATCCAAAGACATTGGAACCAAGCCAATGATCCAGTTTGTTACCACAGAGATACAAGTTATTTGTTTAATCTTCACAACAAAATTTTAGCAGACAAATCAAATAAAGTATTTTGGTCGAAGTCTAATTCAACATGCATAAAATTTTGTGAATTTTCATCTTAAAAAGTCATTGCAACAAATCTATGAAACATGACACTGATACATCAATGTCAATGTTGGTTTCAGACACCGATAATGACATAGACACTTAGGTGTCCGTGCTAGAGAGGGATCTACATGTCCAAAGCAACTCAACCCAAAGGTAAAAAACAATAATTCTCTATCAAGCAAAATTCCAAAATTCATGTTACTCATTTGGATGCTAACAATGGTAGTAATACTTTATAGAGCCTGCATTTCTAAACTAGTATGCTCACTGTTGTTAGCAGAAGAGGAGAATGAGGATCCAACACTTTCCTTTTCACCGGTAGCCTTCATTTCTTGAATCGGAGGAGCGTTTATGAGGGTCGTTTTAGAGGAAAGACTTTCTGAGAGGCGTCCCTTCATTTCCCTGTGCTCTTGACACAAGGCACACCAGTGCATGAAACAGTGACACAACAAGGATCAGCAGGAGAATTCTGAAGTCATCAAAAGAGTAAGACAATTGTTAAGAAAGACAAGGTTCCATGTTCTGCGTAAACCATAAATGCTAGATGAAATATAGCACGTAACACCGATCCCTTAAAATGCTATAGCGGATAACTGAATATCGGGCAATATTGTAGATTAGAAAGGAGTACCAATTAACTATTTCAGTATAATCTATTAACTTAAGGGGTTGCTCATTTTATTGTGTAAGTGAGAGCGTGTGGAGCACACATGTGCGTGCGTGTGTGTGTGTCTGTGCACGCTCGCGTGTATATATATTGTATGATTTTCCTGCAATAGAAACAGTATAAAGTTGAGTACAAAGTTCAGTATTCAGTATCAAGTGAAAATTTGGATGCTAAATTAAAATCTGAATTGCAAAAAGGATGTTTCATAAATTGTGAACCACATTATATAACACAAGATAGAAAAAGCAATTTTATGCTGATAGAAAAGATAAGATTTATTTTGTGACTTACTGCATATACTAAAACCTGGCCATCTTCCATTGTCTTAAATGACATTGTTGTCTCCCTGTGATGTACATAAGAAGAAATAAATAAATTGATAAAATATCAAAGGCTCAACTAGTAAAATAAGCTTTTCAGCATATAATATGAAATATACATGCAAAACAATGATCTAGTAAAATAATCTTCTTCAACATATAATATGAAATATACAAGTAGAATAAGCGCAGTAGCTACTCAAATATTCCGAAAGTCAAATTCTATTTTCTTATAGAAAAGTACTTTTACTGTAAATGTAATTTCTCATATACAAACCAAACACACATTTATATGTTAAAATTTACAAATGATCCAGTATATCTTTTTATTGTTCTATTAAATAAAAGCAGTTCTCAGAGAATAACATATTATATATCATCCCCTGTACAAAAACTCCTTTACTAGGATTGCTCGGCTGTATCGAACGGTAGGAGATAAACTAACAAGAGAATACGTGAGGCTTGGCTTCAGAATTCTAAAGGAAGATGGTACAACCTGACCAGCACCATAGACAAGAAGCTGCAGAGAAATATAACAGCAAGAAGTTAAAAAGATCTGATATTACGGTAACACAATACTCGCTCCATCTTGTTTTGAGAAATCTAAGAAATTGTAGATGGACATATACTTACATTGCAGGCATTCCCAGACTTGCATCCAAAACCTTCGCCTATACAAGGTTCGATGAAAGATATATTTATGGAAACATTCGAAGAACTTGTGAAAGTTGTTGAGGCTGTAACATATGCTATTGGTGGAATTGTGTCTGAAAAAAGTAAAAATGACTTTTTATCATTCCTAAGACACGCGACATGATTTAAAAGGGCAAATTCCATTGGTAATAACAAAATGATAAATAAAAGCATAAGGAATGAAGTATGGTTTCTTAACCAACAGTCCAATTGTACCTAGCACAGCCCACAAAGCTACTATTTCCATTTGTGCAGACTTCAAAACTATTATTTCCATCTTGCAAGCTTGAGTATGTAACTCTCCAATTTGTGCAGACTGACGCGGCCCCATCAGCAAGCTGCACACATAATAACGAACTTGTGAGACTATTTAATTGAGTTTATAGAAACAACTTATTGGCCTAAATACCGACGAAGCCATCAGAAAGTTACCAACTGGGCATAAACATAAGAAGCATACACAACTAGTGACATACAAACCTTACAACTGAGGCTACAATTTGAGCGAGTACAGTTACTACCAGAATTAAGAACTTCGAAAGCAAATGTTGTTGAGTTCAAGTGAGAAAAGGCACGAGGTGCTTTGAAGAATTTCACAGTTCTTAATTTTGTGAAATTATTCCATGATTCAAGTGTCTATTGAACAAACTTTTAACATACCAATGAAACGTCTTGCTAGAATTTAAAGCTTTAAGTCAACCCTTTTATAATTGTTGAGCAATGAGATGGCACAACCACTTTCAGCCACTAGACTTTAGCATAGAGATGGCTTGAGAAGGTACGAATTCTATAATGGCGAATTTGTATTCAAACTTTCTTGAAAACTGACGTTATATGCTTTTAACCTTCACCTAAATTATCAGCTTAAGTAAATCTTAGAGAGAAACTAGACTTTAGATCCTCCAAGTCATATTCTCAATAAATTTTATCTAGGACGGAAGACTCAGACTAATTATCTGATAGTTAACTTAATTCTCATATGTTTGATGACCTAATCATTGGACTCGATCCACATCAGCACAGCTTCTAAAGCAGTGAGAATAAGAGTTCGTTAGAGTTTTCCCTGATTTTAATGGATTTTCCGTTATAAAAGAGGAAGTAGGGGGAGTGGGAAATGCATTCAGAAATATTGTTTGGAAACAGTTAGAAGAGATTTCTCTCTGGATTATAAAAGTGAAATACCTAGGGAAAATATGTTTATATGGTGGTGATGGACTAGTGCACGATTGAGAAAGTTCGGGTGGATCACTTTGACCTCTCCCAAAGTAAATCAAAATATAAAAAATGTTAAAGACAAGATCAATAAAACACATATTGTAACAGAACATCAATGTAGAAAAGCATTACCATTGTTTTTAACAAGTCTATCCTTTGAAGCTTTGCCCATAAATTATCCCTCACTTGCTCTGCCTCAAATTCTGTGAACAACAAAATGAGAAGAACCATATCAATATGAACCCTGTCGAAAAATTTGCAGCACTGTGCTGAGCAACAAAATTATTAATAATATATTTTTTTTAACTTTAATAAAATTAAATATTTATTTATCTCACGGGTCACTATCAATACAATATTTAATTTATTTTAATCGATCATTACACACTTTCTCTTTCTTAATTAAAATTTCAAATTACTCTCAAATTTTCTTCCCACACTTTCTTACTTTCATTTTAATTTTTTTTCTCTATTTATGTATCAACTCTAAAAAATAATTTATTTTTTAATTTTAATAAAATTAAAAATATTGTAATATCACGGGTCACTATCAACATAATACTTATTTTATTTTAATCAATCATTGTTTTTATTAGAGAGATAATATCCTTATTTTTAATTTTTTTTTCTTTTCTTCATTTCACGATTTTTTTTAAAGATTATTTAATACAATTAAATTCATATGATTATTGTTCATTTTACATTTGTATTTAAATATATTTTATATCGGAACAAATAAGTTTTTTATTTCACGGGTCATTATCAACAAAATATCTATTTTATTTTAATCAACAATTACTATAAATTGAAAGATAAATTTTATTTTTAAATGTTAAAATTTTATTTTTTTTATCTTCATCTTCCAGATTCTTTTTTTATATAATTATTTAATATAATTAAATTTATATAACATTTTTCATTTGTAATTAAATCATTTATTAAAAATTATATGTATCTAATTAATTTCATACAATATTAAATAAATTTACCCGTGCGGAAGCACGGGTATGTTACTAGTATTAACTATAAAGAAATAAATATAAATAATATAATATAATTACTCCTATAATCATAATGATCAATTTGATAAAAACTTGAAATAAATATTATTTGCAGTTGAAATTCATCATTATAACTTGAGATTAACCGCTGATATAATTGGTAGCTAAATTATGGTAGCTAAACTGACATTTTCTTGTAGTGAAAGTGCATAATAATGTCCAAAATTTTGTAAGTATGGATGTAAATACATTTAGCAATAAACATCTAAGTAGTAGAAGATGAGCTTATATCATGAAGTATAAAAGAAGGTAAACTATTAAATCTAACAGACCTGGAGTGAGAGCAAGAGAAGAAAATACCTCCTTCTTCCCAATTTGTACGTAGAAATGGTTAAGCAATTTCTGCTTTGCTTGTCTGACCTGACAATAAACAAAAACCTTTGGAATAGAGTTCCTGAGCGTGTGTGCCACCAATCCTATGTAAGATGAGACATTTGATGCAATTCTCCTAAAATGACCTTCTGCATATCGATCTACATTTGAGGGAGCAGGACTTCCAGCTTTCTCCACTTCCTGAGGTAGTCTCCACAAGAAATCTACAGTGAGATACGAAGATTAAATATCTACAAGCCGGAGAGTCGTTTTCTTACTTTCTCCATGAAACCTTTGTAAGAAAGAGTGATGTTGAAATTTTCTTCTCCTTGAAAGCAGTTCCACACCCACAGAACAAACCTAATACCAACCTGGCCACACAATAAACACAGTCATAAATCACGAAAAATAAACACGAAAAGTAACATCCCTTATGAATCAATAATAAAAAAATCAAAATCTTCAAAACCTAAGTCTTCGCCGGAAATGCCTTGCCCCAACACAGATGTTTACAAAAGCTGAATCTCAAGCTACAATCAACAACAAAAAAATGAGCAACGGATAGAAGGACATTATTTAATCAATCAGTAAATTAACTTATTACATAGCTTATTGTAAACCTTAGAATCATTAACAGTGATCTTCCTGGCATTACTCTGCATCTTGCTTTCTAGCATAAACCCTAAAATTAGAATAAGAAAAAAAATAGAATTTGAGAAGAAGCAGAAGAATCAGAAGAAGCATAAACACACCAGAAGAAGGAAATGATGAAGGAGATGAGGAGACGAATGTAATTTGGAGAGAGAATGAAGAAGATAAATTAAGAAGAATGAGAGGTGTTAGGGTTTGTGGGGTTAAGAGAGAGAAGAGGGAAAACCAAAGAGAGATAGTGAGAAAGTATTGAAAATGACAAAAGTGTGGATAGAGAAGAATGAGAGGGAAAAGAAAAATTGAAAAAATGAATGCCATTTGTACAAAAAGGACTCTTCTAATTGGTTGGAATTAATTTAATTAGTAAATTACGATAAGAGGCAATTCTTAGTGTTAATTAAAATGTAAAGAAGGGTTATTTTGACGGTTTGGTGACATCTTCCATTATTAGTTAGGTAGTTGATATAAAGGTTGTTTCAGTAAATAGATAAATAAAACAACTTTGATGTACTATGGATGGACAGTAGCAGTGACAACTGTGCGATGCCCATTGGATAGATTGAATATTTCAGTTTTTCTTCTTCCTCTCTCTTTCACGGTTTCTCTAACCTGCTTCTCTTTCTGTCTCTTTTCACAGTTCTTTCATATTCTCCCAATCCCTTTCTTTTTTCCATTCGAACCCTAGCAGGTTTATCACTATCATCGGTGCTTCCTGACACTGCAGGACTATCTCCACCACAAATCATATCCTTTCCCTTTTGAATCGGTTTGCATTCGTTTTCATTTTGGGTTTCTTTTGCGTTTTAGTTATAGCTTTCGTTTTTGTTATCTGAATCTGATTTAGGGTTTGAAAAAAGTGTTTATTTCATTTATGATTCTAGCGGCGGACGGAACATAATGGATCTCTGGTTTAAGAAATTTGTTCCTGATTTAAACTTTGTATTTTGAAGGAAGATCTATAAATTTGTTTGTCACTAACTTGCAGATCTATGATTGTCCGATCCCACTACACCGTTTTTGCTTTACTTTCATCTCTTTTGTTTTCAAGGTTGGTGGTGTTGATTCAGTTTTAGTTTCGATTTGTTAGATTTTGATGTTTAGGGTTTCTAATACCCATTTTGGTTTTAGTTATTACTCTATAAATCTAGCAAAGTTTGTGTAACTTTCAATTAACTTTTGCTTTATTGAAATCAGCCCTAGAGATTACAAGATGTGTTGCGCCCACTCTATGAATCATCCAAGCTACTAGTTTAGAGAACAACTATGGCAGGAAGAAGAACACACTTGTGCTGCTAGATATATGAATGTTTTTATAATTTTTCTGATACATTTTATTGTACACTATGTTTGGTTTTCTCCAAAAAATATTCTTTCACTATATCACTCATACTTTTCATTTTTTGTGTGTAACAGGCTTCAAATTCCTTCTAATTGTTATATGCAATTTCAAATGCTTTTGATGTTTGTGGCTTCTACTGGAGCTTGTGTGTTTTGAATTTATGTGTTTTGATGTTCTGAGTCCATGGTTAAACAACAAGCACTAATTTATTTGTGTGCTGCAGGTTTATGTAGCTGCAAATAGGCTTGCTCCTTTTATCACCTTTTCAGGGCTTTTTGAAGAATCTACAAATAAGGTTAGAGTAAAAATACTTAGTTTTCAACTCTATTATTAGAACTGATGCCCTTACTTCTATTGGTTTATTTAAGCTTGGATACTAAAAGAAGCCATTAAAGAATAAAACCAGTTATTGGAACTGATGCTTTTACTTATGGTATATCGGAGCGTCGTTTGCATTTGTGATCGATTGTAGCATTCGCTGTAGGATAGATTTTAATTGATACGATGGATTTTAATTGAGACTTTCATTGCTGGTTAATGCTATAGATTGTTCCCTTTTCAAAATCATGGGCGGTTGGTCTATCGCGCGCTATCAAACATTTTGCCTCGGGGTGTTCTGCAGCGTCAGTGCTTCTAGTAGATTTTTTAAGGAGGAGTGCTTGCTGGTTGTGCAGTAGGTTATGAGGCGTGGTCGTCTCGGAGTATCAGGAATTTTGGTGTCAAGGGTCGAGAGGTCTTTTAGATAGATTGAAATTAAATTATTCCCTGTTGCTATTTTTGTTCTGTCATGCAATTCTGGGCTGGCTTATTTCAATGATATGTTTCTTTGTTGTTTCAAAAGAAATATCCTAAACAATATATATTGTATTACATATAATCAAAATCAATCAATTCATGTAATCCGTTTGGCTCACTTGTCACTCATAGAAATGGGTAGTTTTAATTCCTAATTACTGCAGTATAGTTATATTATAACAAAAGATACTACTATGCTTTAAGTTTGTTTGATTTTTCAATTATTACAACTCTGCAAGCTTCCTCTGAGTCTTTCTTGATGGAGAACTTATTAAGGATGCTTTCTACTTTGTTTGATGAAAAGGGGATGGAATCAGCTACTTCTTTAGTCAAGAACTTTGCTTCATTGTTTGAGGTTGCTTTCGGGAATTGCAAGAACAACTTTGTTCCAGAATGCAAATTCTTTTCTAAGTAGAAAAGTGCTACCTTTGGTTTATCATTTAACTGTGTTGCAGTTGCAGCATAATTGTATAAAAATGGTGAACGTTTTCCAACTGAAACATGAACTGGTTTTCCTCTTCCTTTTCATGTGTTAACATTGACACCACCTTTCCCAACATTAACCGCTGTTCCACCTAAAGGTTTTCCTTTTCCTGTATTAACATGGACTCCACCTTTTCCTACGTTAACTCCGGTACCTCCTGGTTTTGGTTTTCCGGCATCCACATTGACACCACCTTTTCCTATAGCTACTGAGGTGCTTTTCTCTCCTGTCCAATCTGCACATTCATTTGTGTAGGTTTATCATAATATTTACAGGCCAAATCAGATTGCATAGTTTGATAATGATTGCTTCAGTCAATATATTCCAATTTAAGCTACTTTATATAAATTAACCAGTTGAGTTAAGGAGATCTGTGATGGCTTTTGGCATTTGAGTAGTGGGAAGTTTGGATTCCAGTACAATTCAGGAGAAAAATATTAGGCAGATGTTAGAATATAGTTAGGAAAGTGTTGTTTACATTGAGTGCTATAAATATGGACAAAAGAGGAAACTCCATAGTGGAAATGATCTTAAAGTTTCAATGAAATGGTGAGTGAAAATAAAGCTGGATTGAGAAATAGAGAAACTGAATTATAGAATGACGATACTGTTGAAAGTGTTTTGGGTAAATATTTTCTAATATATCGTATCCACAGAGACTGAGTAATATTGCTGCCGTTCTATAGTCGGATTATAATGAGTTAGCGAAAAGTAGTGGTTTTGATTGTTTGTTCTCAAATTGCATATAACAGAATAATAATTGACTGATAAAAAGCTTAAAGACAAATAAAAATGGTGAATGAATATGTTGAGTTCTAGGGTTCATCAACCTATTCACATACAATAATCAATTAATCCACGAGTGAACATTATTTAAGTTATTATCTTCATTCATCCTCAAAACTGATATTATGTCTAATGATCAATCTAGAACCACCTCTACCGGTATGATATTCGATCTCTCAGAATAACTATAAAGATAAAGGGAATTAACCACAATGATTTATGAAAACTTCTTCAAAATCTCATCTCTGAGTATTAATCAACAAGTCAATGTAAAAACCTAGGGCAAAAGTATAAACCCTATCTCTCGATTGATAGTTCAACAATAATATAGAATAAAAGCAAGGTTTTTCATTGATAATAAAGCTTAAACAATTGTTCACAGGAATTAATCAAAGTAATTGCATCTTCATAGGTTAACTACTACCTTAAACTCAACACAATGGGGTTTAGCTCTCCATAGCCATGAAGAACACACAAGATTTCATGGAAGGATTCATCTTCATCAAGGGAATGTCTTCAATTGATGTTGAATTCTCCGTCGGAAGTTGTTTTCTGCTCTAGAATAGGATTGCTCTCTGAAATTCGTTCACCAAAGACTCCCTTCTTATGAGGATTAGGGATTCTATTTATAACAATTTATCCTTGTAACGCAACCATCGTGCCTCGACAAGTATTGGCGCGGCGCGAACCCAAGTCAGAAGGGATGGCGCGTCTCGCTCCTTATTAGCGCGGCTCGGCCTTTGTTTCACCTTCCTTCTTTGTGATTCTTCCTCTCTAGAAGCTCTACACCTGCGTGTTTCTTCGTCTTTACTTCTAAACTTCAATATCTGCACAAATAACACCCAAAGTGACGCAAGTTGTTCTACAATTAGCATCGAACCTCTAAAGTTCAATTCTAACTATAAAATACTTAAAAAGCACAAGATATGTTCACTTCCAGCTCAAAAGGTAGTTAATTTGACAAATGAAAACACTACTAATTCACTCCTAACAGATACCTAAGTGGCCTCACACACCCATTTATACCATGAACCAATAGTTTCTAAAAAGTAGTAATTAAAGTTGGTTGTATGCTTTGCCTGCAACTGACCACCAACTGTGGGTGATATGCCACATTAAAAAATTCATTTATATTTGTATCTAAATAAATTTTATATTTCATCAAATGTTAAAATTTTAAATAATTCAAATGTTAATTCATTTTAAACAATTCTCATTTTGAATTCATTTTAAATAATTCAATTAAATTGATTAGTGGATTAAGTCCTCGTGGAGAGAGGCGAAATCACCTGAGGAGGGTGGACTGGAGTAGTTTGAGTTGCAAACGAACTAGGATAAAATTAACTGTGTTATGTTTATCTTTCCTCCAAACGAAAAAGAATCACTTATTCAACCCCCCTTCTAAGTGTTTTCTCAACCTTCAACTTCTACTATGTATAATGCATCTCTCTCAAGTTTTTCATCCTATTTATCAAATGGAACCCATGTTATTAGTAAACTATATTCCTTTGGGAAATAGTTCTGATCCTTCATTTGCTCGGAAGAGAATGAGGCTAATCTTATCTAACATGAAAAATTCACTTAATATTACAAACAAGGAAAATATAACCAGCAGCCATTAAAAATTTTCCATCCCCACTCAAACAACAATAACTAGGCCGCAAATACCACTTTCAAATGATTTGTCTAACTTGACAAACACTGCCCCGTCTCAAAGGCATCTTCAACAACAACCTGCTCATAAAAAATTAGATTACTTCAAGATTCTGGACTTAATTTGCTCAGAAGTTCCACTGAAACTCTACAACCTAATTGTAACACAAACCTTGCATTTACTTATAATGCTCCAACCAATTGTCACAATGTCACTCCTAATGTCGGCAGCACACCATTGAATAATTGTGATGATGCAAATTTTAATTTCGATGATGATGTGAGTTTGGCTAATAGTTCTGATGCAGATGATGACGTTGTTAATGAACTGTTGATTGATTATCATCTACAGCGTAAGTACCCTTATTCAATAGATACATGAATTTACAGTTAACTGTTTCATTTGATATTTTTGTATCTGGTAATGCAGAGTATTCTGATATATGAGACCAGGTATGGGAATGTCCATGTTATCAAGCTTGTATGTGGTATTGTAATACGGTGGGAGAACTGACTTTTTTAAATGTTGCGGATAGCAAGAGTCGCGACCGAATTTTATTTTATCCAATTAGGAAAGGATAAAAGAACAGGAAAAGACCTTTTAAAAAGATTTTGAGTTCGGGGGGCAAGTTATACAAAGGGAAGGTGTAAGCATCCTTTGTATCCATGGGCTCTTAATTGCTTAGCTCACTTTTGTTTTCAAAATGTTTAAAGAGTGTTGTGTGTGAATAGTAAAAGCTTTGAAGAAGAAATTTAGCTTGTAAATAAGCGTAGTCTTTTGAATATGATTTTGAAAAATAGTGGGAAAAGATTTTGAATTTAGAGCAAGCAATTAGTAGCAACTACCCTAAGTTTTAAAATTTATTCTTTTAGCTTTTCAGGGCTATCCATACCATAGGAGGGTAGGAAGTCCTTTTATTAGATTTAAAAAGGGTCATCAAAATTATCGTTCGCCACAAGACTGTCCCTGCCATAAAGGGGGCAGGTAGTCTAAGGGAAGGATATAATAGTCATTTTAGGCAACATGCGAGGATACCTTAGCAATGGGACAATCATCTTATTTCCGAGGCAACATCGAGGGACAAAAGTCTTATGATGATTTCAATGTATTAAGGCAGCACTTGCTTTAGGTATCCTCGGAATCGAGGGACTTGACTATTTTAGAATCGTAATTAAAAGACAACATGCAACAGGCAACAAGAAGGGTTACCCTAAAGGTGTGTGTGTGGCACAATCAAGTGATTCAGTTCGGATATTTTATCTTGTAATTAGTTATTCTAAGTTAATTCAAGGCTTGCATCCCTAGGATTACTAACCACGCAGTTAAAAATAAAGGCAGAATTCAAAAGTTCCTACGCTATTACAATAAACACCTGTAAGGCAGAAATATAAAAAAAGGGCAAAAAGAGAAAGAGAATTATTAATTTAAAATAATCAGATGGTTTGAGCCTTCATCGATCCTTGATCAACCCTGAAAATGAAGAAGAGAAAAGTTAGTGCATTAAAGATCTATTTAAAAAACCCTAATTTAAAATAATTGATCTAAACAAATTATTCAAAATAAATAATATAATATTTTAAATAACTATTAAAAGTTTAAGAAAGTCAAATATTCGATTAAATATAATAATTAAATAATTACTGGATTAATCCTAATTAATTAATTGATTAAAAGCATATGCAAAAATAATAATTTTTATTGTTTAAAAACAATTATTGAAAAAATTATGGAAAAATCGAGTTTTCGATTAAAAATAAATAAGTCAAAATATAACATTATTCATTTAATATGAATTTTTTTACAGAAAGCCCTAGTTCAGATAGCCTTAGTTCAGATATTCCAACTATGCTTCAAATAGCCAGAGTCAAGGTTACTTCCTGAAAGGAGTCAAGAGTTAAGAAGACTTTCGTTGAGACCGGCCTGTATGGTTTCAATCTTTCTCCATGTTTCTTGAAGAAGCAACCTATCAGCAATGCAAAAGTGCCTTTATGAGTGGACTTGAGACCTGAACTCAAGTATCGTTGGATCCTTTAACTGATCCACCATTGTTCATGCCTTGTCATGAGTGCAGTTTCAGAGGACATCAAACCCTAATGTTGAAAAGAACCAAGTTTGAAAGAGATACCATGCAGCGGAATTTCCATAATAGTTCCTCATCATCTTCTAGGCACAAAGCTTTGTACCTATTCACCATATACCGGCAGAACAACCTTGAGTTTGAAAATAAATTAAACCCTTATGACGGCATACCAATATCCTCGATGCTCAACAAAGTCCATCCTCCACTTCTAAGGACCATGTACACATCACCGATCAACACATCTTCTCATCATCAACCTTCCTTGCTGAACCAGAAAGTATCTTCCCAGGATCTCATCTAGAGATAAAATAGGATGCCCGCTCTGATACCAATTGAAATTCTGGCGTAACAAATTCAGATGTCGTGAAAGATGTCGAGACATGTGATCTGTCAAAAACAATCAGCAAAGAGTATACACAGAATTATGTCAAACTGAAAGATAAAAGACACCAAAATTTGTGAACCCAGTTCGGTGAAATCACACCTACTCTGGGGTCATACCAAGCCAGGAATGAAATCCATTATCAGTAGTATTAATTCGGAGTTAAACTAGTCCCAAGCAACCCCTCATTTAATCCCTACCCAATGACCCTTCTACCTAGGTCCTCCCTAGATATGGAATATCCCCATCCCAATTCCAATCATCACAATGATGTTGTACAGTTCTCCAATCCTAGGAGCTGTAGCAACGGCCTAATAACTGAATCAGATGTCTCCTCTTCCAGGTCAGGAGTAGGTTCCAAACAAAAATAATCACAATATTTTTTTTAGCACGCAAAACATTTGTTCTCCAACCAGTAGCTACATACTTGTTGAAGTAATGTTCCAACATGTTGTGTGTCATACCCCAAAATTTGCCCATGCTATTTTTCATACATAAAACCAAATCAAAAGACAAAGCTCCAAAACACAGTCTCCCACACAGAAGTCCTAAACTAGGGTTTGAATAATTCAGAGGAAAACCATTGAATCAATGGCTCAAGGTGGTTCCATAAGGTCAACAACATCCTCATAACCCTAAAATCATCATTTAATCAAGGGTTGATCATGATGATACAAGAAAAGATCAAAAGTTAAAGGTTACTATTTTGGGCATGAACTGAAAAAGTCAACCAAACTTTGAAAATTCACCAAATATTCATACTTCATCAGAAAAATTCCCACCAAAGCTCATTTTGAAGGGAATTCATTCCTCTATCCAATGGTCCAAGAATCAAAGCCCATAGGTCAATGGTTTAAGAGATATGGCTTCACACATTATAAGTCCTTTTCAAAAGTCAACAAAAAGACATGTTTTTCAAAAGGTCATAAAATAAAAATGGAAAATGATTTTGATATGAGACCACAGGCATCGGATAAGGGACTCTCTAAGGTTTCCAAAATGTCCTAGAACACCTCCATACCTCAAAAATTGAGGGAGATACACCTTGTCAAAGTTGGACTATTATTGAGAAAAAATGAAAGGAGAAAAGGTTCAAGATCCAAAATTTTCCAAATGGGCCTATGTTTTCTTTATCTAAACTTCATCTTAGGCCCATGCACGCCCCAAAAATATATTTCCTTTTTTTTATTATTTTTATTAAATTATTTTATGGTTTTTATACATTTAAATCATAATTTAATTATACAAAATAATAAATTAAATGAAAATAAGATCTTGCTTTGATTCCAAGCTAAAATATCAATCAAATTTTCGTGATAAGAGAGAATAGTGAAAAAAGATTGAGATTGAGACCAAAATAGAAGCTTGTGCTATAAATTTCAAATCAAATTTTCTCCACATTGAATCAAAGATTTAAAGGGATTTTCCTCAAGTTTGTTGACCTAATGGACTCAATTATATAAGCATAACAAACATCAAACCTTGGGGACGATTTTTCGGCAGCCAAAGAGTTTCAAATCCGGAGCAAAAATTCAAGAAAAACTCAAAATCATCTTTGGAGCTTAAGGCCAATTCAAAGCAGGGCAAGCATTCTAAAACGTTCCTTGGTGATCACTGAAGGAATTCCAATCCTCACACGCAAGGAACACGTTCAGAATCTTCTCAAATCCGTCACGGTTTGCATTCACTTTCTTTTGATCGATTCTCTTAATTCATGCATCTTTAACATGTTTCGATTGCATATTCGTGTTTGTGATAGTATATATGAGGTTTCTGGATAATTTAATTGGAGAATCTGTGCCTAGAACGAGTTTCACCATGGTAGGGTTCGAAGCTTTTGAATTAGGGTTTTCTAATATGAGTGAAATTGGGAAAAACTATGAGGCCTATCGAATCCGTGAAGGTTGGACGAACGTGTTGGCATATTCGCGATGAATTTATTGTGCTTGTATGAGATTTTCGTTGTTGCAGGTGAATTAGCTATGAACGACACTGTAGCTAAGTCGTAGCAAAAGCATAGGTTAATTTGCAGGTCTCATAAGGAAGACGAAGACGTGTCACGATCCAGATGGTTGGTTCGAAAACTCGCGCGCTGTTTCCACTAATAGCCAATGGTTACATATATCAATCATCAAGTGCACAGGATTGACAAGATGAACGTTTGGCTGGAGTGGTAAAGGCATCTTTGTGTAAACGGGCGTGGGTTCGATCCACACGCTCCACATATTTTTTTCGTTTTTTCTCAATAACAAGGCATTGGCAGATTCGGTACATTGAGGCTCCATAGGTGCGTGGTACACCCTCGTAGCAAGACCACATGATGATTTCAAAGCCAGAACAAACGCCCAAGGATCCGCACCTCCATCGTGGACTCTCAGAGCTGAGACACATACGATCTCAAGCTAAGTTTTTTAATATATCTAATCACATAACCTTTTTATTTATATATATATATTTGTTCTTTTCTATTTACTAATAGAAAACTAATTTTTTTTCTAACATCTTTAATAATATTTATATGTTATTTATTATATTTATCTTTTCTTAATATATTTAGTTATTTATCTATCTTATTTTATATATTTATTTCAACTAAATATTTTATGCATGTATTTTTCAATAATTCATATATATTCGTAAAAAAATCATAAAAAAATGTCTCTTTGCCTGATTTTATTTTCTTTCTCCGATTTAATTAATTAGGTTGTGAGACTAATAATTAATTAAATCGATTGGTCATTTTATTCAATTTACGCCCGAATCAGGGTTTACAAGAATTAGCCCTACACTGAATGTTTTATTTATACCTTTTCAGGGTCAACTTTCCAGATACCTTCCGACTACGCGCCCGATCGAACCAAAAGCTAAGTTCCGATTCAACTCTCGTTATTTATTTATTTTATATATTTAATGCAAAATTATTCTCTCCTTTTGTTTATTTTCCCCATTTTAAAATTAGTATTTATTTTTAAATACCAATGAACTGCCTATACACTCAAGCCTTGATGTTTCTTCTTTCAGTTCTTAATGGTCAGAGTCAATGCTTCTGGCAAACCCTTGCCCTCAACCCTGTCAGGGCAAATGCCAAGCTGAGTATTCCTCATTCATTTACTTTTAAATTCTTTATTCTTTTGTTTTTTAGGGTTAACCTCATTTGCCTCCGAACCGATAATGCACTCACCCCTCTGTTTATTCTTTCTTTTCCAATTTTCAGGGTTTGTCGACTGCCAAAGTTACGAGTATTGGTAACCCTAAACCCTATTTTCAATTATTACTTGTGTTAAACCTTTTGCCTTTTATTCTTATATCCCGCTGGTTTCAATTCCCCTCTCCTCCGCTGGTTGCAATTTCCCTTCCCCATATTTGGTATATTGCGTGGTTAGTAACTTAGGGAGTGCAAATTTAAACTGGATTAGAGTCACTAATTACAAGATAAATAACTGAATTGAACCACGTGATTGATGCACACACGCACTCTTTTGGGGTAACCTCTCTGTTGCCTTGTTGCCTGTTGCCTTGTTGCCTGTTGCCTTTGTGTTGTTTTGCAGGATAAGCCATGTCCCTCGAATACGAGGATACCTCAGCCATGCTGCCTCGATAAATAAAGGTCATACGACCCTAATGATGCTGCCTTCGATACACTATATGACCTCGACCCTCGAAAGTTGCCTACGGAAAAGGCTGAGGTACCTTCTGGCTGCCTACGAAAAGGCTTATTCTGATCCTTGCCTTAGACTACCTGCCCTTCTATGGCATGGGACAGTCTTATGGCAAAGGATATTTCGATGACCCTTAAACCTCCAAATGAAAGGCTTCCTGCCCTCTTATGGCAAGGATAGACCCTTTCGCTCTGAAAGGCTGAAAGAACAGATTTCTCAAATATAAGGTAAATTGCTCTTAAATTGCTTTGCCTTGCTCTAAATATTTTCAAATATTCTTTCTCAAAATTCTTCAATATGGCTACGCTCATTTACGAGCTAAAGTCCATATCCTCTTCTTCTACCTTTCTGAAACAAAAAGAGCAAAGCAAGTTAAGAGCCCATGGATGACCATGGATGCAAAGGGTGCCTTACACCTTCCCTTTGCATAATTACCCCCCGAACCCTATTTTATTTAAAAGGTTTTTCCTGTTCTTTTAGCCTTTCTAATTAAATTTGGATAAAATAAAAGTCGGTGGCGACTCTTGCTATCCGCAACATTTCGATTATAAAAAGTCAGTTCACCGTGTTACAGAACTGGCGACTCTGCTGGGGATGAATTTCGATAAAAGAGGGGTTACCTTAAAAGTTTAGGAATCATTTAAATGTTTTCTATTTGTTTGCTTTGCTTGTTTTATTTTTCAGGTTTGTCTTGGGAAAACTGAAGGACGAATCCTATTCCCGGATTCAAGAACACTTAAGTTTAGGAGCGACATAGTCATGGAGACCCCCCTTGTGCATGCTTGGGGTTGGTCAAAATGAAGTTCGCACTTGAGTTAGGCCTCCACTGGTTATTGTGTACCTCTTTTGCATGAGAGAGGTTTACGCATGTATCTTTGGGTGCGTCGGAGCTCAAGGACCTTTAGTCACCTTTAACCCATCCTGACTTTTAGGAACGTAGTGGGAGGGCTATTCTTGGTGCATGCCAAGTTATGGTCGCTACCCGATACTACAGCTCAGATAGGTTTCTTTCTAAAGTATCATTGCGTGGTATGCATGTACCATGTTCGAGGGTGCTTTAGAGGGGGCTGACAATTCTGGGTCACTTGGTAGAACCCGTTGCTGAAATCTCTTTATCCATAGAAATACCCTTGGGAAAGACACCTGATCAGACTCCATGCAAGCCTTAAGCCAAAAATTGTGTGACTTGTGTGACTTGCGTGACTTGTGTGACTTATTGTGTTTACTACTAACCTTCATTTCCTTGCAGGTTTTGTTAAAAGGACTTGTTTGTCCTTACTATCTCACACTATGCCAAATGAACTTCATTCGCATAACATCATGACATCATAAGCATAACATGATTTAACTAACCCTTTCAAGGATCTTAGGAATTTAGGGCGCACAATTTCAGGTGCTCTTATCAAGGACTGAATTCCTATCTAGGGGCAAGAGGATTTATTTTCCTCTGGCCACATGCCTTCTAATTCAGAGACTCAGTACCTAATCAAGGGGCAAGAGGATTTACTTTCCTCTAGCCAGGTGCTTTCAAATTCAGAAGTATCCCGAATCAGAGGCGATGACCCACTCGATATGGTGAGCTTGATCCTCAAAGAAAAACGTTCAAAGACAAAGTTCAGATTTCTTCAGACAAAGACGCGACCAAATAATTTTCTAATGTTGCTAACTAAATACCTAAAGATCCTTGAAATATTGCATTTGCATTCATAACATCGCATAACAGGTTTCTTACAATAGGTCTCTCATCCTTCCTCGCTGTTTATTTCAGCATCATGAATCTTGAACAATCTGTTAAGGATCTCCAAGCTCAAAACACCGAGTTCCAAACCTTGATTCTGAATTTGTCCAAGGGGCAAGAAGAGCTGAAAGCCATGTTGACTAAAAAGAAGAAGCAGAAGGGTAAGAAGACTAAGGTGAAAAAGCTTAGACCAATCTTGCAACTCAGGGATGCTGAAACCTCTGAAGACAGTGACGAAGATGAGCAAGATGATGATGCTAGTGTCAAAACTGATGCAAAAAGTAACCATGATTCTGCCAAGCCCTCTGAAGAAGAAGAGGACTACCACCATGAGGACGAACATCCTGATGACAAATATAAGCTGTTAGAAGAGCGTCTGAGAAGCGTGGAAATTCAGAAGGTACCTGGGCTGGATTTTGAAGAATTGGGACTCGTTCCTGGAGTCATTATTCCTCCGAAATTCAAGACTCCCGCCTTTGCTAAATATGATGGGATTTCATGTCCCAAGTTGCACTTGAGATCGTATGTAAGGAAGATTCAACCTCATACTGCTGATAAGAAACTCTGGATCCATTTCTTTCAAGAGAGTTTGTCTGGAACTCAACTTGAATGGTACTATCAACTGGAAAGTACCAACATCCATACTTGGGAAGATTTGGTTGTTGCTTTCTATAAACAATATCAATACAATTCTGATCTTGCGCCAACTCGCATGCAACTACAAAGCATGTCCATGGGACGCGAGGAAAGTTTCAAGGAGTATGCTCAGAAATGGAGAGATCTAGCTGGAAGAGTCAAACCCTCCTTAGCTGACAGAGAATTGGTCGATATGTTTATGAGTACACTGACTGGACCTTTCTATAATCATTTACTGGGAAGTTCATCATCTGGATTCACTGAACTCATACTGATTGGGGAACGTGTTGAGAATGGCATTCGAAGTGGTAAGATTCAAGTGGCTACATCCTCAGGCACTACAAAAAAGCATTTCAATGGGAGGTCGGATTCAAATGCTGTGTATGGGCAGAAAAGGATAAACCACGATCAATCTATTGGGGCAATTCTGAGCTCCACACCGGCGCCTCAACAAGGCCGTCAAAACAAACAAGATACACCAAGACGTCAATTCACAAAGATCAATATGTCGTTAGCTCAAGCTTTACAACATCTGCTAAAGGCAAATTTGGTTACCCTGAGGGATCCTCCTAAGAATCCTAACACCTCTGCTCCAAGTTACAAGCCCAATGCGAGATGCGCATATCATTCTAATAGTCCTGGACATGACACAGAGAATTGTTGGCCGTTGAAGAACAAGATCCAAGATATGATCGACGCTGGCGAAATTGAGTTCGACACCCCTGCAACTCCTAATGTGATCACTGCTCCCATGCCTAATCACAACAAGATTGCTAATGCTATGGATGGCTAGAAGGATGAACTTTTTAGATCATTAGATTTACTTTCATTTGCAATTTCTATTCTGTTTGTTTAAACATTCGAATTATGATAGACATTATCTGTTTTAATAATTATCATCAGTGCATTGCATATGATTGTCTTGAGTACATTATTTCGTTATCACTCATTTTAAATTGCGTATTTACTCTGCATATGTTTTATGTTTATTCAACTCTTGCTAAGCTGTAAGCCTTTTGAGGGAGGATGACGAAAACGATACCGTAACCTCATACAGTATGCTTTTGAATGGACTATGCTGATGATGTACAGGCATTGTTTCAATTCCTAAACAGTGGAGATATAAGGATGATAATCCCTCGTCAACCCTTTTTGAGCCTAAGAGGTAGAAGTTTCTTTCTTGTACTAATTAAAACCCTTGATCATAACCTGGGGCAGGGTAGTTCTCAGTTAATTTGGCTGTGCATTCTATTTTAAGAGAATCATTCGGTACACCTTTCAACAAAGGTTTCAATCACAAGCGTTCATCCGCACACATCAAAGAAGTGTTAGAGATGTCAATCAAAAGCCAATAATGGTTCATCAATCATTAAGCAAAGGAGTCAATATCTCTCAAAAAAATGAATGAATAAAAAAACATATATACAAAGAAAAGCCTGCTAAGTCAAAAATCAAAAAGAAGACTTAGGCAAAAATCAAGGCGTCCCGCTGACTGTAAGCTCAAAAGAGATAGTTCAGGCAAAAGTTAGGGATATCAAAAAGATGAAAAAAGAGAAGTCAATAAATTCCTGAACAACACAATGTTATGACTACCAAAAGGAAGAAGTGACTGCCATCTCAAAAAGTTCTCTTCGCTTGTGAACCATCATCATTATCAAAGGTGCAAATCTAAAAGTCTCTTGGAACCTGAATGCATAAGTGGAAATTAACTAAGCTTAGGATTGAAGATCATCACGAAGAGGGGGTGGGTACAATCAAATTTTGAGCCTTTATCCTTTGTTTCTTAAACCGTGAACCAAGCCACGTTACAACCCTTGAAAGTCCTAATTGAAGCATGGTTAGTTCGAAAGCATACTGTCACCAAAAAGGTATCCTGACTCCTTAAGGTTTACCAAAAATGCTGAGTTGATATTTCTTTTTTACAAACATCACGTTATTACAAATAGCACTTTTTACAAACATCACGTTATTACAAATAGCACTTTTTACAAACATCACGTTATTACAAATAGCACTTTTTACAAACATCACGTTATTACAAATAGCACGTTTTACAAACATCACGTCGTTACAAATATCATGTTCTTACATCTCTTGCTTTAATGTTTTTCAAAAAACTCAAGACAAACGTATGCATTGCATCTCATGAATTCATTATTAAACATATTCTGCTACATAATTTCAAAAGCTAGCATCAGAAAGAACTTACACATGGCACAACTAATGACTAAAAGTTATCCCAACAGGCAAGATTACTCCGAGAAGCAATGTCTCGTACGTATACAAGGGGCATGGCATGCTTTGCCCAATCAATCTGGGGCAATTAAGTCAAGATTCCGAGAATCTCTCAAGGACGCCAAAACAATCAGGGGCCTCATCCTAAGTTTATGATTACTGGGGGCATGTTGCTCATAGTAAAGTCCTCGCGAGGCGAATCCTTCCAAAGTTCCTACTAACTGGGGCAAATCTATGCAAGTCCAGTTTTACATCCTTACCAAATACTCAGTGGCGTGTTCTAATCAAATCCAGGAATGGTAGTACTATAATACTGGGGGCAATATTCAAGGCATCCATGCGTTCCCGTAATTCCGATTTCACAAGATCATATCCCCACAGAGCAATCATTAAGAAGATACCTTCAAATGCTCCCGTCCCGACAAAGACATGGCTCCCCAACAGAGTTTACATCTTCAACACTACCTCTTCTCCAACATGATTTATCAATATCTTTATCACCAATCAGGGAACATCAAGTCACTGATCAGCTCCAAGCAGAAATCATAAATTCCCTGCTGAGCATCTTCAAGACAAGATCAGACAGTACAATTACAAGGACATAAAGATCTACTTTCTTAATCAAAGACAACATAAATCATATTCACATATCATGTGTCATAAACATGTTCATACACTGCATACATTACCTCATAATGAACTCATACATAACATGTAAAAGCTCTCATTTATTTTGAGGGATTCATTACATAACCCATGCATCATGACATTGCATAAAGATTAATCTTACCTTTTTCAGAATACAGGTACCGACAAATGAACGAAATCTCCAACTTTCCAAGATCTAATTCAGCTATCACGAACGATACTGACACGATCAACGCTCGAAGATCTAATTCATTTACCACGAACGGTAATGACACGATCACTTTCAAAGTCTAATTCAGCTACTACGAACAGTACTGACACGGCAAAAGATCTAATTCGGTTACTACGAACGGTACTGACACGATCAAACTCTCAGAGATCTAATTCTATCATCACGAACGGTGTAGACACGATCACTGACCTTCTCAGTCTAATTCAGCTACTACGAACGGTACTGACACGACAAAAGATCTAATTCAGATACTACGAACGGTACTGACACGATCAAATTTCAGAGGTCTAATTCTATCATCACGAACGGTGTAGACACGATCACTGACCTTCCCAGTCTAATTCAGTCACTACGAACGGTGCTGACACGACAAGAGAATCTAATTCTATCATCACGAACGATGAAGACACGATTATCTCCTCAGATCTAATTCTATCATCACGAACGATGAAGACACGATCATCTTTCCAAGATCTAATTCAAGTATCACGAACGATACTGACACGATCAATTCCAAAGGATCTAATTCATCTACCACGAACGGTAATGACACGGCCAACGCGCAAACAACATCTTCTCAAAATTCAACTACCAGATGGCATCCACAAGCCCATCTCCGACAAAAGTCCCTACTTCGAATAGGGCAAATTTCTTGGTATTCTTATGTTCAATCATCTTCCACCTTCAGATACCGACTGGCGCGCAGACCACTCTACATCTTCAGGTTTAAGATAATTGAACAGGGGCAGCTGTCATACCCCAAAATTTGCCCATGCTATTTTTCATACATAAAACCAAATCAAAAGACAAAGCTCCAAAACACAGTCTCCCACACAGAAGTCCTAAACTAGGGTTTGAATAATTCAGAGGAAAACCATTGAATCAATGGCTCAAGGTGGTTCCATAAGGTCAACAACATCCTCATAACCCTAAAATCATCATTTAATCAAGGGTTGATCATGATGATACAAGAAAAGATCAAAAGTTAAAGGTTACTATTTTGGGCATGAACTGAAAAAGTCAACCAAACTTTGAAAATTCACCAAATATTCATACTTCATCAGAAAAATTCCCACCAAAGCTCATTTTGAAGGGAATTCATTCCTCTATCCAATGGTCCAAGAATCAAAGCCCATAGGTCAATGGTTTAAGAGATATGGCTTCACACATTATAAGTCCTTTTCAAAAGTCAACAAAAAGACATGTTTTTCAAAAGGTCATAAAATAAAAATGGAAAATGATTTTGATATGAGACCACAGGCATCGGATAAGGGACTCTCTAAGGTTTCCAAAATGTCCTAGAACACCTCCATACCTCAAAAATTGAGGGAGATACACCTTGTCAAAGTTGGACTATTATTGAGAAAAAATGAAAGGAGAAAAGGTTCAAGATCCAAAATTTTCCAAATGGGCCTATGTTTTCTTTATCTAAACTTCATCTTAGGCCCATGCACGCCCCAAAAATATATTTCCTTTTTTTTATTATTTTTATTAAATTATTTTATGGTTTTTATACATTTAAATCATAATTTAATTATACAAAATAATAAATTAAATGAAAATAAGATCTTGCTTTGATTCCAAGCTAAAATATCAATCAAATTTTCGTGATAAGAGAGAATAGTGAAAAAAGATTGAGATTGAGACCAAAATAGAAGCTTGTGCTATAAATTTCAAATCAAATTTTCTCCACATTGAATCAAAGATTTAAAGGGATTTTCCTCAAGTTTGTTGACCTAATGGACTCAATTATATAAGCATAACAAACATCAAACCTTGGGGACGATTTTTCGGCAGCCAAAGAGTTTCAAATCCGGAGCAAAAATTCAAGAAAAACTCAAAATCATCTTCGGAGCTTAAGGCCAATTCAAAGCAGGGCAAGCATTCTAAAACGTTCCTTGGTGATCACTGAAGGAATTCCAATCCTCACACGCAAGGAACACGTTCAGAATCTTCTCAAATCCGTCACGGTTTGCATTCACTTTCTTTTGATCGATTCTCTTAATTCATGCATCTTTAACATGTTTCGATTGCATATTCGTGTTTGTGATAGTATATATGAGGTTTCTGGATAATTTAATTGGAGAATCTGTGCCTAGAACGAGTTTCACCATGGTAGGGTTCGAAGCTTTTGAATTAGGGTTTTCTAATATGAGTGAAATTGGGAAAAACTATGAGGCCTATCGAATCCGTGAAGGTTGGACGAACGTGTTGGCATATTCGCGATGAATTTATTGTGCTTGTATGAGATTTTCGTTGTTGCAGGTGAATTAGCTATGAACGACACTGTAGCTAAGTCGTAGCAAAAGCATAGGTTAATTTGCAGGTCTCATAAGGAAGACGAAGACGTGTCACGATCCAGATGGTTGGTTCGAAAACTCGCGCGCTGTTTCCACTAATAGCCAATGGTTACATATATCAATCATCAAGTGCACAGGATTGACAAGATGAACGTTTGGCTGGAGTGGTAAAGGCATCTTTGTGTAAACGGGCGTGGGTTCGATCCACACGCTCCACATATTTTTTTCGTTTTTTCTCAATAACAAGGCATTGGCAGATTCGGTACATTGAGGCTCCATAGGCGCGTGGTACACCCTCGTAGCAAGACCACATGATGATTTCAAAGCCAGAACAAACGCCCAAGGATCCGCACCTCCATCGTGGACTCTCAGAGCTGAGACACATACGATCTCAAGCTAAGTTTTTTAATATATCTAATCACATAACCTTTTTATTTATATATATATATTTGTTCTTTTCTATTTACTAATAGAAAACTAATTTTTTTTCTAACATCTTTAATAATATTTATATGTTATTTATTATATTTATCTTTTCTTAATATATTTAGTTATTTATCTATCTTATTTTATATATTTATTTCAACTAAATATTTTATGCATGTATTTTTCAATAATTCATATATATTCGTAAAAAAATCATAAAAAAATGTCTCTTTGCCTGATTTTATTTTCTTTCTCCGATTTAATTAATTAGGTTGTGAGACTAATAATTAATTAAATCGATTGGTCATTTTATTCAATTTACGCCCGAATCAGGGTTTACAAGAATTAGCCCTACACTGAATGTTTTATTTATACCTTTTCAGGGTCAACTTTCCAGATACCTTCCGACTACGCGCCCGATCGAACCAAAAGCTAAGTTCCGATTCAACTCTCGTTATTTATTTATTTTATATATTTAATGCAAAATTATTCTCTCCTTTTGTTTATTTTCCCCATTTTAAAATTAGTATTTATTTTTAAATACCAATGAACTGCCTATACACTCAAGCCTTGATGTTTCTTCTTTCAGTTCTTAATGGTCAGAGTCAATGCTTCTGGCAAACCCTTGCCCTCAACCCTGTCAGGGCAAATGCCAAGCTGAGTATTCCTCATTCATTTACTTTTAAATTCTTTATTCTTTTGTTTTTTAGGGTTAACCTCATTTGCCTCCGAACCGATAATGCACTCACCCCTCTGTTTATTCTTTCTTTTCCAATTTTCAGGGTTTGTCGACTGCCAAAGTTACGAGTATTGGTAACCCTAAACCCTATTTTCAATTATTACTTGTGTTAAACCTTTTGCCTTTTATTCTTATATCCCGCTGGTTTCAATTCCCCTCTCCTCCGCTGGTTGCAATTTCCCTTCCCCATATTTGGTATATTGCGTGGTTAGTAACTTAGGGAGTGCAAATTTAAACTGGATTAGAGTCACTAATTACAAGATAAATAACTGAATTGAACCACGTGATTGATGCACACACGCACTCTTTTGGGGTAACCTCTCTGTTGCCTTGTTGCCTGTTGCCTTGTTGCCTGTTGCCTTTGTGTTGTTTTGCAGGATAAGCCATGTCCCTCGAATACGAGGATACCTCAGCCATGCTGCCTCGATAAATAAAGGTCATACGACCCTAATGATGCTGCCTTCGATACACTATATGACCTCGACCCTCGAAAGTTGCCTACGGAAAAGGCTGAGGTACCTTCTGGCTGCCTACGAAAAGGCTTATTCTGATCCTTGCCTTAGACTACCTGCCCTTCTATGGCATGGGACAGTCTTATGGCAAAGGATATTTCGATGACCCTTAAACCTCCAAATGAAAGGCTTCCTGCCCTCTTATGGCAAGGATAGACCCTTTCGCTCTGAAAGGCTGAAAGAACAGATTTCTCAAATATAAGGTAAATTGCTCTTAAATTGCTTTGCCTTGCTCTAAATATTTTCAAATATTCTTTCTCAAAATTCTTCAATATGGCTACGCTCATTTACGAGCTAAAGTCCATATCCTCTTCTTCTACCTTTCTGAAACAAAAAGAGCAAAGCAAGTTAAGAGCCCATGGATGACCATGGATGCAAAGGGTGCCTTACACCTTCCCTTTGCATAATTACCCCCCGAACCCTATTTTATTTAAAAGGTTTTTCCTGTTCTTTTAGCCTTTCTAATTAAATTTGGATAAAATAAAAGTCGGTGGCGACTCTTGCTATCCGCAACATTTCGATTATAAAAAGTCAGTTCACCGTGTTACATTGTGGAACATGAGATCCTTCCATATATCTGAACATGTGGTTATGGATCATTCTTCAAACAGCCCTAGTTCAGATATTCCAGCTATGCTTCAAATAGCCAGAGTCAAGGTTACTTCCTGAAAGGAGTCAAGAGTTATGAAGACTTTCGTTGAGACCAGTCTGTATGGTTTCAATCTTTCTCCATGTTTCTTGAAGAAGCAACCTACCAGCCATGCAAAAGTGCCTTTATGAGTGGACTTGAGACTAGAACTCAAGTATCGTTGGATCCTTTGACTGATCCACCATTGTTCATGCCTTGTCATGAGTGCAGTTTCAGAGGACATCAAACCCTAATGTTGAAAAGAACCAAGTTTGAAAGAGATACCATGCAGCGGAATTTCCATAATAGTTCCTTATCATCTTCTAGGCACAAAGCTTTGTACCTATTCACCATATACCGGCATAACAACCTTGAGTTTGAAAATAAATTAAACCCTTATGACGGCATACCGATGTCCTCGATGCTCAACAATGTCCATCCTCCACTTCTAAAAACCATGTACACATCACCGATCAACACATCTTCTCATCATCAACCTTCCTTGCTGAACCAGAAAGTATGTTCCCAGGATCTCATCTAGAGATAAAACAAGATGGCCGCTCTGATACCAATTGAAATTCTGGCGTAACAAATTCAGATGTCGTGAAAGATGTCGAGACATGTGATATGTCAAAAAAAATCAGCAAAGAATATACATAGAATTATGTCAAACTGAAAGATAAAAGACACTAGAAATTGTGAACCCAGTTCGGTGAAATCACACCTACTCTGGGGGCATACCAAGCCAGGAATGAAATCCATTATCAGTAGTATTAATTCGGAGTTAAACTAGTCCCAAGCAACCCCTCACTTAATCCCTACCCAATGGCCCTTCTACCTAGGTCCTCCCTAGATATGGAATATCCCCATCCCAATTCCAATCATCGCAATGATGTTGTACAGTTCTCCAGTCCCAGGAGCTGTAGCAACGGCCTAATATCCATATCCTTCTAGTCCAAAATATCTAAAGGTTTGGAAGACATACTTCCATGACAATCCCTAGCCAAGAACCTTAATATAACCATGAACCTGGCGTTACTTCAAAGCTTCCTCCAAGAACAATACTCCTCTTGCCTACAGACTTTGAGGATCACATAGGTAACCTTCCCACTGGCTGGGAGGTTTACCTTGACAAACCTTAATGACTACATCTTTTATGCTGGGTGGTTGTCTTTTTTTTCTAGGTTACAAAGTCTTCTATTTATAACCTATACCCAACTGGATTTGGGCCTTCAATCACAACAACTTTGCTCTTCCAATATAGAAGTAACTTCTGCTACAATCAAGGTCTTCAATCTGTTAGTTTCCAAGAATATCTCTATAATTAGAAACTATATAATCTTCAATATTTTGATTTGATTCTCCTGGATGATTCTTCAAATCTTCATATTGATTCTTCAGACTTGTCATATAATATATCACGCCTTTATTTGAGTTGCACAATATCCTTAAATATTCTGCAATCTTCTATTGTAATTAAATCACATAAATTTAATTCTTCACTTCAGCTAGGCAAAATGTCGTAACATCCCATGTGACACGTTATTCCAGATGTTGAATTGCTCCAACATAACATGTTCTATCATTCTAGTGGGATTCTTTATTGTACCTGTTGTTCTTATATATTTATGCATACAAGTTCTTTTATTTGTTTTACAAAAATTAAGTTTAATAACATCCAAATTATTGTTTTTTATAGTTACACTATACAAAGATTCAAATTTAATGTAGGAATGCATATATTGGGATTCATATAACACATTGAAAGCAAGGACGTTTAGATGTAGGTGGTTCATTTTGCAACAACAGAGGAAGGTAAACACCTTTTTGTTTTTATTTAAACTCTTATATGGAAGGTGAAAACAATGTTTTATTGGGAAATTCATCTAATTGTAGTTAAATAGAGGGGTTATCATGACGTATGTATATAAAACTCATGCATGTGGATACCTTGTGCAGATTTTCCAATGATAACACACATCAGAATGGCCTTATTGTACCAAAAACGGAGGAAATGTCTACTGAAGTGGAACCACAACAGGAACTGCCTAAAAAACAAAAAAAAAGACACGAAAAGCGATTTCTAAGACAACTCCGGCTACAAACTGTGCATCATTGAAAATCTCTTCTGAAAATGGAAGTACTAGTAAGAGGTAATAGGCATTAGTTCTGTTAAAAACACTTAGCAAATTATGTACTTTGTTCTAAACAGTTTGCAAAATTGGTGAATCAAATAGTTAGTGTAAATAGAACATAATCTTCGTTGCATACTGTTTGTTTTGCTGTGAATACAGTCACTAAACAAAGTAATCTTTTCAATATTCTCACTGATACAAAGATAAAAATATTTTTTAGGAATGCAAAGAATGTGGCTGTTAAAAACAAAAATTATTATTCGTACTTCGACAAGTTATTTTATACTATTAATCGTTAATATGCATATAATTAATAGATGTTGTAAATGTTTATGATAACTTTTTATGACCTACACCAACATAAGTGGGATACTCTGACTGCAAGAGAAAAACAAGAGCTGAAGGTGGTCTATGACCAACTAGGGGAGGATTTTCAGGACCCTGATATAGATGTTTATAGATGTGATTATTATTTCTCCGAAACGAATGATGAAGATTTTGTTCACGATAAGTATTAGGAGAAATACATAACTTTAGTATCTGTTGCACGAAAGAATGTTATGGTAGGATACATAACTTATTACTCGTATCTCCTATTTTTATTGTCCAAACTTTGTTTATGTAATGTTGATCTTTATATTTGTATTGCAGCCTTTTCCAGCTGAGATTACAAAGGAAATATCTTTATTAGAATCAGAAATCTACTGAGCTGATTGATGCAGACACATAGAAAAGCTAATATGTGAAAGTTCATTGCACACAGAGGAATGAAATCATTATGAAAAAGGAGAAATTCATGGGTAGGGGGTGATAAGAATACACCAAGAAGAGGATGTTGAGGAATTGAGATCATCTTGGGGTTACCATAGAATACCCTCCATATGAGGTCTATGTTTCCGTTTTGAACCGTTGAGGATGATAGAGAGTGTGTGACTGGGTTACAATGTTGATATTGTTCTTAAGTTAATTTTTTGTATGTTAGTTTGAATGAGGTGCAAAGTATTTTAGCTAATCTTTATGATCTTATTCTGGTACCTTATGCTTAGAACTACTTATTTGGTTAAAACTATGTTGAATTTTTGTTTACAAAGTTGGTGTGCTTCCATATGTTTGGTTGTGTATGATCTTTTGATTAATGATTTAGAATCAATTTAAAAAATGATACTCATATTTCAGTTTGGAATAACAACATATATCATTTCTGTTGATAAAATTCTCATAATTATTTATATCACCTTATTATGGTAGGAAAAACACAAGCTTTATAGTATGCCAATTTGTCACACTTCATATAAATATTCTGTCACATTTTCCATTCCTTAATAGACTATAAACTACCCTTTTGCTTTTTATTTCCAAAATGACTTTAAAATATTGTTGTAGTTTATAATTACTAAAACAATTTCCCATTTTTATACCTTAATGTATTTCTTCACTATAACAAAATATTTCTAACTTCTTTTTAGAGGACATTCAACATTCTCTCATGTTTATAATACAATTAGCTACTAAACATCAATGATTATTTAATACAATGTAAATTATAATTTAAACGTTTATTGTCTACAAAACTAATATTTTCATTCTGACTAATTTATAAATAGTAAAATCATTTTTATACCACAATATAAAAAGTTTTAACATTACAAACAAAAATTTACTTATGCAACATCATTTTAAAAGAGTGAAATCATAAGCATCTACTTTTTTCTTTTATATATATTTTTTCATAAACAAAGATGTATTAATAAGATGCACAAAGGGTGCACAACCCATTACATACAAAGCAAGAAATCAAAGAGAGTTAACACTCACCCTTCCTAAGAAAAACAAAGACCCGAAAAATTATTCCAATCCGACCAAACAAAATTAAACAATCCCCTTTTTTCTACAAGAAATCATTCCCACGACAACCATTTTATCATCCCGCTACTATCAAAATGATTCAAAATATCCCCCTCAAAAAGGATAGAATTCCTACACATCCAAATAGCCCAACAATAGGTCAAGCCAAACAACCAACCTACATTACAATTACTTTTTACAACAACATACCTCCAAAGCTTGCAAACGGTCGATAATGGGTCCGCCAAAATCAAGAAGATCCACCCGAAGCCAACGACAAAGATTATTCCACAACCGCTTGACAATAATACCACCACCAAAAAGATGCTCCAAGTCTTCATTGCACAAAAAACAAAGAGGACACGTCAAGTCATGAACACACACTAAAATATCCCGCCTTGCCAAATTCATCCTCGTCGGAAGCCTATTTATGAGCAATCTCCAACCAAAAAAAGATATTTTACTAGGAACTTTAGTCGACCAAAGCTTCTTGTAAATCTTACCCCAATAACTATCCGTCACTTATTCCACATTAAGGACCTTTGAAATGACCTCATAGCAACCTTTGACGGAGAAACCTTCCTTATGCCTATGCCAAACAAAACCATCCATCCTATCCCTCAAAGGAAACACCGAATGGAGCAAGCTGTACAATTCCGAAAACTCATCCGCTTCACCCGAGAAGAAATTAGGATACCAAACCCACTCGTCATCCACCCAATGCCCGAAATCCGCCACTTTCGATAAACCCGGATTGGCAAGGGCCAATAACGAAGGAAATTGAACAACCATAGATGTTGTACCATGCCACACATCATGCCAAAATTCAATAATATTGCCATTCCCAAGTTTACACTCTATAGAGTCCTTGAACCAATTATCCGAGAATGATTGCTTCGAAACACCAAGCGAACAAATGTCCCCCCACCAAATAGAATGATTCTTAGAAAGAAAAGAATTACCGCCATTAAGCATGAAATTCTTAACGTCACCGTACCTACAAAAAGGAATGTTAGTCCAAAAAGAATTCCCCTCCTCTAAAATCCTCCACTTCCATTTACTTAGAAGAGAAAGATTAAAGAGACCACAATGTTTAACACTGAGTCCTCCCTCCTCCTTCGATAAACAAACTTTATTCTAATTTACCCAACAAATCTTCTTACTCTCCTCCTCCCCTCCCCAAAGAAATGCTCTTTGAATCGAAATTATTTCCCGTATAACGACTTGAGGGGCTTTATAAAAAGAGAGCCAAAAAATAGGAATACTTGACAAAATAGAATTAAGAAGAACCACTCGGCCCCCCATGGATATATGCTTATTATGCCAACACAAAGTTCTTCTTCTCAACTTTGACATCAACGGTTTCCACATCTCGGTTCTCCTAGGATTCACACCAACGGGAATTCCAAGAAACGTGAAAGAGGTTGATCCAATCTTACAATTAAGGAAATAAAACAATTCAATATAGCATCTTGTGGTAGTCCAACAACCTGATTACCCAATTGTTCAAATTTTATTTGATACTCAACAACAGTTCCTTCTTGTTTTAACTTTAACAATTCAGCCTGATGATTGTCATAAGTAGATGGGCCAAAACGCAGTTCTAAAGCCCTTGTGAATGAGGCCCAATCGGTTAACAAATGACTATGATGCATCCACTTAAACCAGCCTAAAGCATCACCTTTCATATAAAAAGAAATAAGTGATAAACGATTTCCTGCTGGGTAATTATAAAAATTGAAAAACTGTTCAGCCTGAAACAACCATTCTAATGGGTTGGATCCATCAAAAGGGAGAAGTTCAAGTTTAGGGGATCTTAAACGGGGTAAAGGTGGGATAAGTGGGGTCTGTTGGTAAGGGTTTTGTTGGGAAAAATGTGAGTGAAAATTCTGGGTAGGTATCAATGGTGGTATTGTTGGAATAAAGGGTGGGTAAGTAGGAAAAAGTGGTTGTGTTGGTGTAGCAGAATACCGCTGTTGGGCAGAAACGGTGGGCTGAGAGATTTAGTGAACCATGGTGGAAGAGTTTCGGAATGGGAAAGTTGCTGGGGTGAAAATATGGGTAAATGGGGGTGAACCAAAGAAAATGGAGGAGGGTTGGGGAATCATACCCGAGGAGCTTGCTCCTGAAACAACGGCTGTAGCTGCAGCAGTAGAAACCAACAGCTGTTTGTCTCTTTGAAGAGAGATTTTACTAAGTCCAGCCATTAATGCTTCGTAACGTGAGTCTTCCACATATTTGTCAATATCAAGTCTGGTTTGAATATGTCCCATTTGATGGGCCAGATCTGCAGAAATTTAAGCAAATCTCTCATCAAGTTGTTCTTGAGTCTCTTGCATAGCATTGTTGATGTGTAGGGAAGAAATCTGAGTAGCTTCTTCAATCAACTCTTTAGAAGTAGGATTTGGGGGTTTTGGGGGAGCCATGGGAGGATTGAGAGGTAAAAATGAAAGCACCAATGATAGATTTAAACTAGGCTAATTTTAGATCTAAAAGGCATTAAAAAAATTGACATTAAACAAACTTCATACTTTCTTCATACCTTCTACAATTCAGAATTACAATATAAATGACTAGGGTTAAGCCAACTAAAGGGGCTAACAAGCAATGGGCCTAAATAAACCAGCAGAGAAATAAATAAGAAACTATTAACACCACCTCTTTAATGATAAAAATCTTTAAGTAAAACTGATATTTTCTTTGCTCTATTGGGCCTGCCCAACTTCTTATCAGTAATCATCAAATTAGTTCTTGTATATGCAAGATGCTCTCAAACACGTCTCAATTCTATTAATATTTTAATTTAATTCATATATGTGTAAAAAAAATCAATTTGGTCTCAATTAGTCTATGTAATTGTAATTTAACCTTATTAACAAGGTTAAATATGCTCTTATGATATTTTTTGCCACCATATTTAAGCAAGTCTCTAACTCCATTAATATTTCGAATTAGTCATTTTACTATCTCAAATTTTTTTTGTCAATTCCCTCTATTATTCTATTTAAGGGTCCATTTGGTTGGAGGGTTTTGGAGGCGAGAGGAGGAAATATTTTAAGTTAAATATGTTTGGTTCAATTTTTTATGAGGGGAGGGGAGGTAATCTGAATTCCTTTGAGAGCAGTTTTTCATTCCCTCCGAATTGGGGAATTTTGGAGGGGAGGGGAGGAAGAGAAATTATATTAAAATCTATTTTTGTTATATTGGTAAAATTGTTCTCATTTTTTTATTATAATCATAAATTGTCCTTAATAAATATTATATGTTAATTTGTCACTTTATTAGAATTTTTTATATTTTTTAACGGCAACTCCATTATTTAATTACTATGACTCAACATTTTTTTCGTGTTTTATTTTGTTTTTTTTTTTCATGTGTTTTATTTTGTTTTTTTTTTTCTTTTCATTTTTTTGTTTTGTTTGTAATAACGTAATTGTTTTATAAGTTGTTGTGTTGTATTACATATCGATTTATAATTGCAGTATATGAGTTATATATTATATATAATTTAATTTCATAAATATTTTATGGGATTAGATGGATCGTCAAGATAAGAAAATGATTCATTTGAAAATTGATCACATAATGATTTTATGACATTTATCAATATTTTATTTACACTTTAATATATTTTTGAGTATTTGAAATATTAGTATTTTATATGTGATTATCGATGTTGTTCATGAATTGACAAATTTTTTTTGGTGAATATCATTTTGTTTTTATTTTATTTAATACGAGTGTTATAATATTTTAAGGGTAAAAATGTAAAGTAGTTTTAAAATTCATCCCCTCCCCCTGTGAACCAAACATATATTTGATTAAAATGTCTCTCTCCTTACCTCCCCTCATTCGAATCAAAGATACATTTAGTTACTGTTTAGTATAAATTGGATCAAGACATAGAGCTTTTTGGCAATTAGGGGTTAAATACATAAACTACATTAATAAATATATTTTTGATTGTTTATATATGTAGACTTATTTGATCCATGTTTTTTATTGTTCATCAATATTCTTTATTATGGTTTAATCTTCTTCTTTAATATTTTTAATTTTATTTTTCAATTGCTTATTTAATATAACTTAGATAAAGACGCAAACCTATTTGACAATACCTTTTTGACAATTAGTGGTCAAATACATGAACTACATTAATGAATGTTTTTTTTTTTGAAATACATGAATTATATTAACACTTATCATATCGTACCATAAACATCGTTAAATCACATAAACTAATCGAGTGACCTAACTAAAAATCATTTGACATAGTCACCGACTAATTTGAAATAATAGTAATGCCAAGGTTGTTATGAGAGCATGTTTCATATAAGAAAACTAATTGATTTAGAAATTTCAAAATTGTCCTGCTGCTTATACAGGCTGTCATGTGGATGACTTAAGCATTCTTCTCTTGCTTTTCTTCTTTCCCTGCGTTGGTATGTGTTTTGCAAACAAATTTGATTTTGCCATACCTTTGCTTCATATTTCACTTTGAATGTCTAAACCATTGTGTTTTGACCAGTGATTCATTTGCTATACATCAATAACGTCATTCCGATAATGATTTTGATTTCTAAATATGCTTTGAGCATTGCATTAAAATTACCATTTTGAATGAACATTTTATTTGCAAGTAAGCACTCATCTTTCAAGAAGTTCAAATAGTCGAGAAACTTGATCAGTGATCCTATCAGGGGCACGTTTCTTCAAGGTCTTTTTGTTACATAAGGTTAGGTTTGTTGATTAGAAGATCTCCTTCAATACTCATACTGGGGGAAGTCTTCCCAACATTCATTTCAAGAACTGAAGCAACAATCAGTTTATCAACAACAATCATTTCAAGAACCGTGGCCATGATCAGTTCATTTCCAGTAACAGTTCAACTCAAGCAATGATTAGTTAACTTGCAACAATCAGTCAATCTGGGGAAATCATCTTCAGCAATCCCCAAGTACAATTTCACCAGTCTGATACGGTTACCAATGTGGTAGAAGTGTGTTCAAGCATCTTCCATAACAAAGTTGACGAAGTTTCCCGTGTTGAGGAATCAGAGTTCCAATCTCCCCTCGCAAAAGAGTCTACCTCAGTTGTCATAACCAATTGCATTACATTGATCATTCATATATCATGCATAGAAACAAAATTCATGCGCATTTGCATTCTTTTGAGGTCTTGTTACTATCAACTTCTTACCTTGAGGTCTAAGTCCAAATCACTTGGCATTTACTAAAATAGTTTTGTCTTACATTCATCAGTACATTAGCTGATAATGTCCATTCTTTTCTATATTCATTAGTACATTAGTTGATGTTGTTCATCCTTTGTTGCTATCATCAGTACATTAACTGATAATATCCACTTCTGTTTCCCCTCATTGGTACATTAGCTGATATGGGCTGTTGTTTTTATCCAAAGCTACTATTGGATGTCACAATTTCCAGTTTTTTCACCTCATTCAAAGCTACTATTGGATGACTTTTATATCTTTGAGCGGGAATAACATCCTTTTCGTCTAATTCCACTCTTGGATGTTCTTGAGTTTGTTTTTCTTTTCCATCTAATGTTCATTCTGGATGGCTACTCAGAGTTTTTCAAATGGGTTTCCTTTGTGTATTCAAAGCCACTATTGAATCTCTCTGGTTTCCTTTCGTCCAAAGCTACTATTGGATGACTTCAATATCTTTGAGCTTGGATAACTTTCCTTTTCTCCAAAGCCATTCTTGGATGTTCTTAGGTTGTTTTACATTCAATGTCACTCTTGGATGGCTACTCAAATTCCCAAATGAGTTTCCTTTTGTTCAAAGCTACTACTTAACATCTGTTAGGGACCAAATATGTATGTGTAAGCCCAATTGGCTTAGGCCCATTTGTAGTAATCCAAAGTAGAGAATTAGAGGGGATAGTTAGTTACAGAAGAGAGAAGGAGTGGAGTGGGTTATAAAGAGGGCAGAAAGGAAGAGTGGAGGTATCAGGGAGAAATCATTTGTTTTAGTTATGGACAGAGAATATTGTTCTCTGTAGGAGCTTGGCTCTGGGGTAGATTGGGATTCTTCCCTTTCTGCATTTAATATTTCTTCATTAATCAAATTCAGTTTATTTCCTAAAGTTTTACCGCTTTGTTTCTTTAATTTCTGTTTCGGAATTTCGGGATCCTATCAATGGTCCGACCTACCGGATTCGACGAGGAGCCAGTGATGTCGACAAAGGTGGTTCCTAGATTCGACGGAACGGAAGATGGTTATTGGTGGCTGATCCAGTTAGATCGATATTTTGAGGCCAATACTTGGCTTGGTGAAGGAAGAAAGGTGGGATGGGTTACTGCATTTGGGTTGAGTGGGGATGCTTTTACCTGGTGGCTCTCTTGGAAGAAAGGTAAACAGGATGTCACATGGAAGACTTTTGAAAAGGCTTTTATTATGAAATTCATCCCAGATCTGTGGGAGATGATGGAAGTTGCAGAAGTTAAGAAGGAAGAAAGCCATGGATACATTCTGAATGAGACGGTAGACAATGATGCAAAGTTAAAGGATGGCGAGAATGTATCGGTCCTAGAGGTGATGAACAATACTGGAGAAGTTACGTCTAGCGATGTATTACGACCAAGGTTAACACCTCAGCCAGAAAAGATCGTGGAGATTGTGGCGGAAATGAAAGAAGTGAAGGAGGTACAAAGAGGAACAAATCAGGTGTTTAAGTTTGGGCCACATCCGTCGCCGACACCGCCGGACTTGGATTCACCGATGAAGACTTTACTCGAACCAAAGCCACCTGATCTACTCTTTCGGGAATTACGTCCGTCAGAATCACCGGATTCTAGCCCAAAAGTGGTTGACCAAGCATCATTACTTTTAGGGCAGCAAAAGCCATTCGAATTGCTGGATATTGGACAACTCAATGCGACTTTTCCACGACCGAATCCACCACCGAAGCCGCCAGATGCGCCGATTCTGATTGGAGGTATATGTGCGACAATCCTTCCTCAATCGAAACCTTCAATCATTATTCGCCGGGTAGTAACAAGGATGAAGAACGAGTTAGAATGGGTGTGTGTGATAGAAGATCCGACCCGAATGAAAGAGGGTGATAAAAGGGCAAACTTGTCTTTATGTAAGTTGGGTGAATTCTTTAACCAAATGGGTCTGGCCCAAGTTATTGATAGTTATCATGTTAAAGAAAAATGGATTTGTAGTATGTGGGACCCAACCCAAGACAGACCACTTGAAAATTGGAAAAAAAATTGTGTTGACCAAATATATTATGTGTTCCCATCGCCCCTCCTAACTAGAGCCTTTAAAGAAGTATTGCATTTCAACACTATTGAAGACTATGAAGAGAGTAGTATATTTCAAAGTATAGAAGGTAAATTACCATACCTTTCACTACTAGTAGTTGAGAAAGATGTCAATGAACCAAGTGCCTCACATATGTTTACATATGCTATTACCAAGTGGGTATATAAAGATGTTAAGGTTCTAAGTGCTTTACAGATGTCTACCTATGCTACTGCCAAGTGGGTACATACCTTGGATGGTTCATGGCATTTTTTGCTCCCATCATTGCATGGTAATTCCCAATTTCAGTATAGAAAATTTGAGAAGGCAATGAAGCAATCCTCCACGTATGTTTTGTTCACTCAATATCTCTCAATTTTTCAGTGGCTACTTGATAGACTTAAAAGTTTTATTTCCTACTTTATGGATATGGAAATATATCATGTAACCAATGAAAGTTTATTCCAATACACAAATGATCACAGTGCACACCTGGAGTCCATGATAAATGAGTATATGTGCTCTTCCTTCACTGCCATTAACGTGGTTAGGGCTGCAACTTCTGTTTTGTTGCTTGAAAATTCTATAACAAATGGCGTTGCCATGATGCTGGAGAGTATCGGAGATGCAACACTAGTTAGGCTGGAAGCATCAAATAAGCTTGTTATTCAAGTGGATCGAGTTGTTGTGATGGATGAGGGTCTGTTTACTCAGCAAGTTGAAAAAAAGTAGCAGGCTGCATTGCAAATGTAGAGAGGAAGAAATTGTTTGGGTGGTTCAAAGAGTTGAAACTGGATCATCAACCTCCAAACAGTGGGACCCAGGTGGAAGGACCCTAATTTTCAACTACTGTACAAGGAGAGTTTTTAGAATAACTGCCATGGGTCAATTATTAGTTCAGTGGAAAAGAAGTTTTTTCAGGATTGGTTCAATGTCCCCACCATTCACATCAATCATATGTGTTTTCTTAAACCCACCATTGGAGAATGTATTTATGGGGCAGCACCAGATTTTACAATATGGAAGTTGGAATGGCAGTAACAACTCATTGCAATTTTTATTGTGTTGTACACGTATAGGGTCTATGGAAGTTGTTCATGCCCAAACCACACAAGGATCAACTACTATGAGTGTACAAATGTGTCAGCACCAACAAGGGAGGAAGCCTCTAGTGGAAAAGCAGAGTTTATCAAGCAAACAAAACGTCTATTCAATACTGCAGGTTGTAACAAGGCAGCATCTATTAGAAAGTGAATTATATTTTCTCGGCCTTGAGGACAAGGCACATTTTAAGGGGGTGGTATTGTTAGGGACCAAATATGTATGTGTAAGCCCAATTGGCTTAGGCCCATTTGTAGTAATCCAAAGTAGAGAATTAGAGGGGATAGTTAGTTACAGGAGAGAGAAGGAGTGGAGTGGGTTATAAAGAGGGCAGAAAGGAAGAGTAGAGGTATTAGGGAGAAATCATTTGTTTTAGTTATGAACAGAGAATATTGTTCTCTGTAGGAGCTTGGCTCTGGGGTAGATTGAGATTCTTCCCTTTCTGCCCTCTTTATAACCCACTCCACTCCTTCTCTCTCCTGTAACTAACTATCCCCTCTAATTCTCTACTTTGGATTACTACAAATGGGCCTAAGCCAATTGGGCTTACACATACATATTTGGTCCCTAACAACATCTTTGATATATTTCCGGGTTCAGGTTTCCTTCTTGCATTCAAGGCCACTCTTGAACCTTTTTGGTTTCCATTTTATCCAAAGCTACTATTGGATTATCCCCGATGTTTTCAAAATTTGGATTTCCTTTCGTTCAAAGCTACTATTGAATGTCTCTGTCGTATTTTCGGGATTGTAAGTTTCATCTTGCATTCAAAGCTACTATTGAATCTTGTTGGAGTCCTTCTGTCCAAATCTACTATTGGATTATCCCTGATGTTTTCCAAAGTTTGGATTTCCTTTCGTTCAAAGCTACTATTGAATGTCTCTGCCATATTTTCGGGATTGTAAGTTTCCTTTTGCATTCAAAGCTACTATTGAATCTAGTTGGAGTATTTCTATCCAAAGCTAATATTGGATTAACCTCGATGTTTTCTAAAGTTTGGATTCCTTTCCAGAGTTCATTCAACGCCACTCTTGAATATCTCTGATGATTGGTGTCGTCTAATGCTACTCTTAGACTGTCCTTCCCACCTTTCACCCTAGGGTCTGATCTTTCTTCATCCAAGTATTTCTGGATATTATTTCTCATCCTGGTAGATAATCAGAGATATCTTGTTTCCCTATGGAGTTCTTGTTTACTTTTCCAAGTTTCTCTAGCAATTAGTTTCTCTCTTGTGGCACTTTATTCCCCACAGAGTTTAGAGGTTGCTCATATTATATTGCATTAAAAAATTTTTCAAGAAAAAGAGTCCATGCATCCCATTTCATTTGCATAGGAGGGGAGAAAATTCGGTTCCTTCTGTATTTAATTACCTTTTGCCATTGATATCATGAAGACCTAAAGCCCTTCACGTTATCTGGCTAAAGATGATTAAATAGGGGCAGCTGTAGTACTCCAATTTTTGCCCCTCCCCCTATACTCACATCATTAGGAATTTAGGATCAATTGCTTTGAGTTTTATCTGCTCAGTTCATAGCGTCCAAAACTCTGCCAAATTCTCTATGAACCACTCTTCATAACCATACTCAACACATAACCCTCCTCTGCAGAAACCTTCATTCTCAAACCTCATTCTCTAAACACAAACCTTGCACGCCCAGAGCCTCCTTCAAACACTGCAACCTAACATCCATACTCACACCCTCGCAAACCAACGCAACCACACCATCTACATCTCAAATCTTCTGAAACCAAACCTTCATAAACTTTATCCCACAGAAATCTCACAACAACAACACAGCCGCAAAAGCATCACCCAAACCGTAGCATTCACCATCAACACTCCATCCTCACATCACTAAAAACCGCACCATACACAAGCCAAAGCATAGACACACAACAACAGCAACATTGCAAATTTACTGGAAGAATAAGAATCGCTGAACAAGCTCAAGCAACAGAAGAAGTCGAAGAACAACGTACCCGATTCACTTTTGGTTTGCATTTTCTTTCAATTTCTGCTCTAAATTGCACTATGTAACTGTAATCTCTACAGCTTCATGAGAATCAATTGCGGGTCTAGGGTTTGCAATTGGGGGAAACAGGTACCGATTTGTTTATTCTTGCTATGTGTGTGTGTTTCTTTTGGTGTTTCAATATTGATTGAGAAAATCGTGAGAGCGGTCGAGAGAGCGTAACAGAGAGAAAGAGTAAAACTGGCGGTTCACACTTCACAGGATGCCTAGGTTCTTTAATGCCTTGGGTCGGTTGGGTCATCATCTTGGGCCCAACTCGGTTTTATTTAATTTAACCAACCAGCGCACCCTCAATTTACTGGTAACACTCCCTCTACGCCCCATGAGCCTTTAACTTCTATTTTTTCCTTTCTCTAAGCCCAAAACATTTCAGTTTTAATTCATTAAAAAATATTTTAGTTAATTAACTTCAGTAATTAAATTACAATTATTTTAGTTAGTTAACCAAATTTATTTGATTAATTAATTTTATTAATTGATTGTTAATTACTTAAATTAATTAGTTAAATGTAGTTTAATTGGTTAAGTCCAATAAAATCTTTCAAAACCTTTGATAAAAAAAAAACAATTTTTCATTAAAAAAATAAAATCTTGATCCAACGTCGAGTTTCTTTTCAAAATCTTTTTCTTAAATAATAGAGGAGTGGGAAGTTCAGTTCCTACCTCCTCTTTAACCAATTGAATGTGAGTCCCTCGTCTTGGCCATTCAAATAGTTGCAATCAAATGAAAATACCTTTCAAATAAATCAAGGATAGTTTGACTCAGTAAATGACAAAGCGAGAAAGCGGGAAGTTCAGTTCCTACCTCTCTCACGAGCATCTGATGCTCATTTGTCTAATATGTGTCAACACTAAACTCGTTTGATTTCTTTTCAACAAAAGAGTTAAATGGGAAAGATGGAAGTTTAGTTCTAATCTCTTCCTAAGTGTTGAATACGTGAGTTGTTAGGATTCAAATATTCAACACTCATACTCAACAAAGTCAACTTTAAACTCGTCTCGCTTCTTTTAAATAGGAAAGATAGAAGTTCAGTTCTAATCTCTTCTTAAGTGTTGAATACGTGAGTTGTTAGGACTCAAATGTTCAATACTCTTACTCAATAAAAATCCTTTTAAACTCACTTCATTTCTTCTTAATAAAAGAGTTAAACGGAAAGATGGAAGTTCAGTTCTAGTCTTTTCCTAAGTGTTGAATATATGAGTTGTTAGGACTCAAGTGTTCAACACTCATACTTTAACAACTTCAAACTCATTCAAATCTTTTTGCCATCTTGGCTTTTCTTTTTTTAATTTTTTCCCTAAACGAGACACTTATCAATTTCAAACGCAAACATACTTCCACATGCGAAGATCGAATGTTTTCCACTCGAATGTGATGATGGCCAAAATCTTGTTTTAGTCTTGATTTAGTTATACATTCTTGTAGTGATGCAAACAATCTCTTATCCATGTGCACGTAGTATTGTTTCCATCTGAATGCAATCGAGTACCTCTCACTAAAATCAACCAACAAAACCATAGTTTTCATCCTGAACTAGGATTGCTCTGACTTTCCCATTGCACGAGGGAATACGTAGGCACAAGATGCGATATCTTGGCGAGCACAATAATAAAAAAATAAAAATCTCTTTCTTTTCTTTTTTCTCATAATAATTAGAAGAACGCAAACAAACACACTAACATACAATCACAAAGATAACTAAATGGGTCTCATCGAGTACGATGGATGTGAGGGGTGCTAATACTTTCCCATTGCATAACCGACTCCCGAACCTTAATTTGGTTGCAATGACCATCTTATCCATTTTCTTTCCCCCATGGGTTTTATCGATATTTTCCCTTTCCTCTTAGAATAAATAAAATTCGGTGGCGACTCTCTGTTGTACCTTCGAGCATTTCGACGCGCTCAAGTGGTTTGAATTTTGCCGGCCGCGACAGTTCCCAAACATCAAAATGGCCTTATTGTACCCAACACGGGTGAAAATTTTCCTGCCACGAATCAACTCAATCAAGTCCGTCACAAACATAAACGCCATGAAAATGTTGTTTCAAAGAGAACCCCCTACAAACTGTGAGGCAGTCAGCTTATCTTTTAAGAAAATGAGTACCAGTAAGAGGTAATCCATATTATCTTTGTTTGAAACACTTTGCAAGATAGGTGAAAATAATAGTTAATGTTAATCAAATGTCAACTTTGTTGCATAAAGTTTCTTTTGTTGTGATCATAATCACTTAACATATAATCTTTAAGTTTAATAACATCCAAATTATTGTTTTTTATAGTTACACTGATACAAAGATTCAAATTTAATGTAGGAATGAACATTTAGATATAGATGGTTCATTTTGCAACAACGGAGGAAGGTAAACACCTTTCTGTTTTTATATAAACCCTTATATGGAAGGTGAAAACAATGTTTTATTGAGAAATTCGTCTAATTGTAGTTAAATAGAGGGGTTATCATGGCGTATGTATATAAAACTCATGCATGTGGATACCTTGTGCAGATTTTCCAATGATAACACATCAGAATGGCCTTATTGTACCGAAAACGGAGGAAATATCTACTGAAGCGGAACCACAGCAGGAACTGCCTAAAAAACAAAAAAAGACACGAAAAGTTATTTGTAAGATAACTCCGGCAACAAACTGCGCATCATTGAAAATCTCTTCTGAAAATGGAAGTACTAGTAAGAGGTAATAGGCATTAGTTCTGTTAAAAACACTTAGCAAAATATGTACTATGTTCTAAACACTTTGCAAAATTGGTGAATCAAATAATTAGTGTAAATAGAACATAATCTTCGTGGCATACTTGTTTGTTTTGTTGTGAATACACTTACTAAACAATGTAATATTTTTTATATTTTCACTGATAGAAAGATTAAAATATTTTTTAGGAATGCATAGAATGAGGCTGTTAAAAACAAAAATTATTATTGGGATTCATATAACACATTGAAAGCACGGACGTTTAGATGTAGGTGGTTCATTTTGCAACAACAGAGGAAGGTAAACACCTTTCTGTTTTTATTTAAACTCTTATATGGAAGGTGAAAACAATGTTTTATTGGGAAATTCATCTAATTGTAGTTAAATAGAGGGGTTATCATGACGTATGTATATAAAACTCATGCATGTGGATACCTTGTGCAGATTTTCCAATGATAACACACATCAGAATGGCCTTATTGTACCGAAAACGGAGGAAATGTCTACTGAAGTGGAACCACAACAGGAACTGCCTAAAAAAAAAAAAAAAAGACACGAAAAGTGATTTCTAAGACAACTCCGGCTACAAACTGTGCATCATTGACAATCTCTTCTGAAAATGGAAGTACTAGTAAGAGGTAATAGGCATTAGTTCTGTTAAAAACACTTAGCAAATTATGTACTTTGTTCTAAACAGTTTGCAAAATATGTGAATCAAATAGTTAGTGTAAATAGAACATAATCTTCGTTGCATACTGTTTGTTTTGTTGTGAATACAGTCACTAAACAATGTAATCTTTTCAATATTCTCACTGATACAAAGATAAAAATATTTTTTAGGAATGCAAAGAATGTGGCTGTTAAAAACAAAAATTATTATTCGTACTTCGACAAGTTATTTTATACTATTAATCGTTAATATGCATATAATTAATAGATGTTGTAAATGTTTATGATAACTTTTTATGACCTACACCAACATAAGTGGGATACTCTGACTGCAAGAGAAAAACAAGAGCTGAAGGTGGTCTATGACCAACTAGGGGAGGATTTTCAGGACCCTGATATAGATGTTTATAGATGTGATTATTATTTCTCCGAAACGAATGATGAAGATTTTGTTCACGTTAAGTATTTGGAGAAATACATAACTTCAGTATCTGTTGCACATAAGAATGTTATGGTAGGATACATAGCTTATTACTCGTATCTCCTATTTTTATTGTCCAAACTTTGTTTATGTAATGTTGATCTTTATATTTGTATTGCAGCCTTTTCCAGCTGAGATTACAAAGGAAATATCTTTATAAGAATCAGAAATCTATTGAGCTGATTGATGCAGACACATAGAAAAGCTAATATGCGAAAGTTCATTGCACACAGAGGAATGAAATCATTATGAAAAAGGAGAAGTTCATGGGTAGGGGGTGGTAAGAATACACCAAGAAGAGGAAGTTGAGGAATTGAGATCATCTTGGGTTTACCATAGAATACCCTCCATATGAGGTCTATGTTTCCGTTTTGAACCGTTGAGGATGGTAGAGAGTGTGTGACTGGGTTACAATGTTGATATTGTTCTTAAGTTAATTTTTTGTATGTTAGTTTGAATGAGGTGCAAAGTATTTTAGCTAATCTTTATGATCTTATTCTGGTACCTTATGCTTGAACTACTTATTTGGTTAAAACTATGTTGAATTTTTGTTTACAAAGTTGGCGTGCTTCCATATGTTTGGTTGTGTATGATCTTTTGATTAATGATTTAGAATCAATTTAAAAAATGATACTCATATTTCAGTTTGGAATAACAACATACATCATTTCTGTTGATAAAATTCTCATAATTATTTATATCACCTTATAATGGTAGGAAAAACACAAGCTTTATAGTATGCCAATTTGTCACACTTCATATAAATATTCTGTCACATTTTCCATTCCTTAATAGACTATAAACTACCCTTTTGCTTTTTATTTCCAAAATGACTTTAAAATATTGTTGTAGTTTATTATTACTAAAACAATTTCCCATTTTTATACCTTAATGCATTTCTTCACTATAACAAAATATTTCTAACTTCTTTTTAGAGGACATTCAACATTCTCTCATGTTTATAATACAATAAGCTACTAAACATCAATGATTATTTAATACAATGTAAATTATAATTTAAACGTTTATTGTCTACAAAACTAATATTTTCATTCTGACTAATTTATAAATAGTAAAATCATATTTATACCACAATATAAAAAGTTTTAACATTACAAACAAAAATTTACTTATGCAACATCATTTTAAAAGAGTGAAATCATAAGCATCTACTTTTTTTTTTATAAACAAAGATGTATTAATAAGATGCACAAGGCGTGCACAACCCATTACATACAAAGCAAGAAATCAAAGAGAGTTAACACTCACCCTTCCTAAGAAAAACAAAGACCCGGAAAATTATTCCAATCCGACCAAACAAAATTAAACAATCCCCTTTTTTCTACGAGAAATCATTCCCACGACAACCATTTTATCATCCCGCTACTATCAAAATGATTCAAAATATCCCCTTCAAAAAGGATAGAATTCCTACACATTCAAATAGCCCAACAATAGGTCAAGCCAAACAACCAACCTACATTACAATTAAACTTTTTACAACAACATACCTCCAAAGCTTGCAAACGGTCGATAATGGGTCCGCCAAAATCAAGAAGATCCACCCGAAGCCAACGACAAAGATTATTCCATTACCGCTTGACAATAATACCACCACCAAAAAGATGCTCCAAGTCTTCATTGCACAAAAAACAAAGAGGACACGTCAAGTCATGAACACACTAAAATATCCCGCCTTGCCAAATTCATCCTTGTCGGAAGCCTATTTATGAGCAATCTCCAACCAAAAAAAGATATTTTACTAGGAACTTTAGTCGACCAAAGCTTCTTGTAAATCTTACCCCAATAACTATTCGCCACTTATTCCACATTAAGGACCTTTGAAATGACCTCATAGCAACCTTTGACGGAGAAACCTTCCTTATGCCTATGCCAAACAAAACCATCTATCCTATCCCTCAAAAGAAACACCGAATGGAGCAAGCTGTACAACTCCAAAAACTCATCCGCTTCACCCGAAGAGAGCTCACCCGAGAAGAAATTAGGATATCAAACCCACTCGTCATCCACCCAATGCCCGAAATCCGCCACTTTCGATAAACCCATATCAGCAAGGGCCAATAACGAAGGAAGTTGAACAACCAGAGATGTTGTACCATGCCACACATCATGCCAAAATTCAATAATGTTGCCATTCCCAAGTTTACACTCTATAGAGTCCTTGAACCAATTATCCGAGAATGATTGCTTCGAAACACCAAGTGAACAAATGTCCCCCCACCAAATAGAATGATTCTTAGAAAGAAAAGAATTACCGCCATTAAGCATGAAATTCTTAACGTCACCGTACCTACAAAAAGGAATGATAGTCCAAAAAGAATTCCCCTCCTCTAAAATCCTCCACTTCCATTTACTTAGAAGAGAAAGATTAAAGAGACCACAATGTTTAACACCGAGTCCTCCCTCCTCCTTCGATAAACAAACTTTATTCTAATTTACCCAACAAATCTTCTTACTCTCCTCCTCCCCTCCCCAAAGAAATGCTCTTTGAATCGAAATTATTTCCCGTATAACGACTTGAGGGGCTTTATAAAAAGAGAGCCAAAAAATAGGAATACTTGACAAAATAGAATTAAGAAGAACCACTCGGCCCCCCATGGATATATGCTTATTATGCCAACACAAAGTTCTTCTTCTCAACTTTGACATCAACGGTTTCCACATCTCGGTTCTCCTAGGATTCACACCAACGGGAATTCCAAAAAACGCGAAAGAGGTTGATCCAATCTTACAATTAAGGAAATTTGCCGCGGCCCGAATAAAATCATCGTCCAAGTTCCTTCCCGTAATCCTACTCTTGGACAAGTTAACTCTTAGACCGAAAATCAACTCAAACCCTCTAAGAATCGCCTTAATGCACCAAAGATTACTCCAATAATCATCTCCAATCAAAAGGGTATCGTCGGCAAATTGAAGAATTTCGTAGTGAATTCGATCATCCACCCTAAACCCACGATATTCACCCGAACGAGAAGCATTATTCATCAAAGCCGCTAAACCTTCTGCCACCAATAAGAAAAGAAAAGGAGAAAGCGGGTCTCCTTGGCGAAGACCCCTATGAACCTCAAAATCCTTAGTCGGGCTTCCTTTCACTTAAATGGACATGGAACTCTTAAACACCAACGCCTCCATCCACCGATTCCACCTATCGCCGAAACCCATTCTTCTAAGCATGTATCTCAAAAAGTCCCAAGAGACACGATCGTAAGCCTTTTCAAAATCGACCTTCACCATCAAACATTTCTAAAAAAAAGGCAATGGAGGAAGTGGGTTTAGATGGAAAATTGGTTTGGGCTGAAGTGAAGGAAATGGATTTTTGGACTTGGGTAGAAGGGTTAGGGGATTTGGTTTGGTGTAGCGGTTGATATTAGGTTTTGAATATTTAGGCTTAGAATCTTTATGCGTAGCTTCAATTAATTTTGCTAACCCAATTGCTTGTGAGATGTTGGTTGGTCTTTGAATTGCCATTTCATTTCGAATTTCAGCATTAAGACCAGAAATAAAACAATTCAATATAGCATCTTGTGGTAGTCCAACAACCTGATTACCTAATTGTTCAAATTTTATTTGATACTCAACAACAGTTCCTTCTTGTTTCAACTTTAACAATTCAGCCTGATGATTGTCATAAGTAGATGGGCCAAAACGCAGTTCTAAAGCCCTTGTGAATGAGGCCCAATCGGTTAACAAATGACTATGATGCATCCACTTAAACCAGCCTAAAGCATCACCTTTCATATAAAAAGAAATAAGTGATAAACGATTTCCTGCTGGGTAATTATAAAAACTGAAAAACTGTTCAGCCTGAAACAACCATTCTAATGGGTTGTATCCATCAAAAGGGGGAAGTTCAAGTTTAGGGGATCTTAAACGGGGTAAAGGTGGGATAAGTGGGGTCTGTTGGTAAGGGTTTTGTTGGGAAAAATGTGAGTGAAAATTCTGGGTAGGTATCAATGGTGGTATTGTTGGAATAAAGGGTGGGTAAGTAGGAAAAATTGGTTGTGTTGGTGTAGCAGAATACCGCTGTTGGGCAGAAACGGTGGGCTGAGAGATTTAGTGAACCATGGTGGAAAAGTTTCGGAATGGGAAAGTTGTTGGGGTGAAAATATGGTTAAATGGGGGTGAACCAAAGGAAATGGAGGAGGGTTGGGGAATCATACCAGAGGAGCTTGCTCCTGAAACAACAGTCGTAGCTGCAGCAGTAGAAACCAACAGCTGTTTGTCTCTTTGAAGAGAGATTTTACTAAGTCCAGCCATTAATGCTTCGTAATGTGAGTCTTCCACATATTTGTCAATATCAAGTCTGGTTTGAATATGTCCCATTTGATGGGCCAGATCTGCAGAAATTTAAGCAAATCTCTCATCAAGTTGTTCTTGAGTCTCTTGCATTGCATTGTTGATGTGTAGGGAAGAAATCTGAGTAGCTTCTTCAATCAGCTCTTTAGAAGTAGGATTTGGGGGTTTTGGGGGAGCCATGGGAGGATTGAGAGGTAAATATGAAAGCACCAATGATAGATTTAAACTAGGCTAATTTTAGATCTAAAAGGCATTAAAAGAAATTGACATTAAACAAACTTCATACTTTCTTCATACCTTCTACAATTCAGAATTACAATATAAATGACTAGGGTTAAGCCAACTAAATGGGATAACAAGCAATGGGCCTAAATAAACCAGCAGAGAAATAAATAAGAAACTATTAACAACACCTCTTTAATGATAAAAATCTTTAAGTAAAATTGATATTTTCTTTGCTCTATTGGGCCTGCCCAACTTCTTATCAGTAATCATCAAATTAGTTCTTGTATATGCAAGATGCTCTCAAACACGTCTCAATTCTATTAATATTTTAATTTAATTCATATATGTGTAAAAAAAATCAATTTGGTCTCAATTAGTCTATGTAATTGTAATTTAACCTTATTAACAAGGTTAGTAATTCCCTTCTTCCTCACATGTGCGTGTTGCTAGTCTGATTTTACTGATATCTCATTGAGTCGTTAAACTTGATCAACTCATCGATTGAGTGTGAGACAGTAGAATTACGGCAGAGCCGCCACGAGGACTCGTAAACCTGTAAGTGACGTGAACCCAAGTAGAAAGGATTGGTTGGGTGGTGAATTGTATATGGAAGCTGGATTTATTGGACGACGTAAGTAGAAGGAATATTGGAGTTGTCAGACTTAAGAGGAGCGTTTTACGCAAAGAAGTAATACCCGAACTACCAAGGTGTCGATCGAGACAGCTAGAACCCCCAGGATTTTGATCGGACAAAGTGAAATTTCCTATAAGTCTTGGTAATAGCAAGGGAAATCCAAACAAGATTAAGTAGGAGCCTTGTAAGTGAGATTCTCCGAAGGTGTTGAGCCAGGAATTAGTAGGATTCAGTACTGATGATGTTGTCGGTGTTGGGTGTGATTGATGAGCTGATAGGACAGAATAACCTTTGGAAGTGCGGACATAGAAGTCAGACCTTTCTGATTACGCTGGTACAGACAGTGATTGGATGGTCGAAGTATTAGATCCTGATCCAACTTGAAGTACCCTAAGCGAGAGTAGTTACCTAGTAAAGGTTGGTGAACATGGTAACTTACGATTGGACAAAGTTTGAATACACAGTCGATAGAAGAGGATGTGTATTTCTGTTCTTATCATTTTATATTTAAGTTCTAGAACTGCACTAAGAGAATGAAGGTGTATGGTTGGGTAGAAGTTGTGTAAAACTGCTAGAGCTATCATGAGCTGCAGTACGTTGTGAAGGGTTCGATATAGCGGTTGAGCAACTAGATTTGTTGGAATGAAAGACATGGCGATTATACACTATTGGAATCAGTATAGAAAGATGAATTTCTAAAGTCAGTGAGTATCCGGCTTCTGACGTCATGGAACCAAAGCATGTGACAAAGTCGTGTTAGATGGATCTAACCTAGATTGATAGAGTAAGTAGAGATTTGGTTCAGGGGAGCACGCAACCTCGAGGAGTAGTTGATGATGGATGTATGTAAAGCTCTGGAATGTGTTGTAATTGGATGGTTGTAGATAAGGAAATGCTGTATAGTAATGAAACTAAGTGGATTATGGACGTAACGTGACTCGAAGGGTTTTAAGAAGTGTGTGATGGATCGAGATTAGAGTAGCGCAACAGATAAAGGAAGGACCAGATGGGTCTGGGATAAGAATGGACGGTCTACTCGTAGGATTTTATTTTGGGATAGAAGTATCTTCCTAAGAGAAACTTGACGAAGCAGCGTTTCGTTCATCTCAGTCCCTCGAGGATCCACCCTAATCTTGAGAGATGGTGTCAATGGACCAACTTATAAAGAGACCTTATGGATGGCATGTGGTCGGATATTCGTAGATCATCAATTGAGCTTGTAAGCATCAAGGGTTTGACAAAGTGTCGTGATAGTCGTATTGCTGAATAGTCGTTTTCGGATGGGACTGAAGCGGAGATTGGAGTAAGAAAACTCAGTTGCACGAGTAAAGCTAACTTGGAATGAGTCGGCGTGAACATCAGGGAACTAGAAGTTGAGACCAAGGAATTAGATGATCATCTGATTGCCACTGTATGGACTTGTGTGGAGAGTAATTTGAAGTTTCGTCGCAGAAAGGAGTATTGTGACAGAGATTCTCGAATGGAAAGTAATTCAAGGAGCAGTGTGAATCAGTAAGGAGTGTTGGACAAGAGTGACACATCATAGTTTGAACGGAGGATATATGACATGAATGGATTACTAGGGCTTCTGAAGTCATGAAAGACCAGTATAGAACAGTGAAGGTCCAGGACCTTGGAACGACCTTTTCCTAGGTATGTCCAGCCGAAGAATCTGAATAGACGTCTTGCTTGAGGATTAAGGTTTCTAATCATGTATAGTGGGACACAAGTGTTTTGGCAGATTATGTTTCTTCGGATGGAACGACACTCAGACAGAGTAATGATGTTAGTTAAAGGAGGAATGTAAGAAACATTCCACTCCCTGGTTGGTATAGACTTGGACAGTTGTTTACGTGGTGATCGGAAAGAATTCGTGGACGAATTCAATTTAAGGGGGGGAGAACGTAAACCCCGATCCTTCGACACCGAGAATAATCATTTAATTTGTTAATTGGTAATTGGAAATGCATAAATAGAATTATTCTACATTAATCTAAGAAGGATTATTAAGAGAAAGTTTCATGGGGAAAGGTTAGAATCTAATGGCATAGTTAGAATGTGACTACATGGCATTGTTGTAAATATGAACTAGTTAGAGGACATAATGGACCTTGATCTCTATTTCATGATCATAAGGGCATGTTTGGGGGGGGGGGGGGGGTTAGTTGTTATAAGTCAGAGTTTTTGAGAAAGAAGAACTTAGAAGCACGTGGAAGAAAGTAGAAGTCATGTCCATCTTCTCCATTTTCGCAACCCATGGACAGCCTCCACTAAAAGTGCCATAACTCTCTGCTCACAGCTTCAATTGAGGTAATTCTTGAAGTTTTGGATAACTAATGAAATTCCCTTCGATTTGATATAATAATTCGCATTCATGGGTTCTGTTTTGAGTGAGATAAGCAGGTTTGAAGTGGAGTGATTCACGCTGAGTTTGTGTGTAAATGCAGCTACGAAATTGATGATGAAGAGGGTGAACCTTTGGGCAAGAGGAGAGTTCAGAGGCTGCATTAACACCATTCTAACCTCCCTAAATCCAAGGTGAGTCCTTAGATAGTGACTTGGGGGTGTTGCATGTAAGGGTTTGTGATTGGGGACTTAGGGATTGTGAGATAAAAACATAATGTGTGATTACTAAAACTTGTTTATGTGATAATAACTGAATATGTGTTCTTCTGATCATTGCATGCTATAGATTGCTAAAATATGATAGGATTCGTAATTAGGTGATTGAGGAACCTAAAAATGAGTTATGATGCCTTTAGAACCCTTCAAAATGCAGAAAAACACATTCTGATGCCGAGTAACCGGTTACGGGTATGTGGGTAACCGATTACGCTATTAAAACTGCATTTCTGGGCTGTTTTTAGGGCCAGTAATCAGTTATTGTCTTTGGGTAATCGGATACCCTGGGCGCAGATGTAACACCCTTCTAAACCCCGCGGAAATTAATAAAATAATTCAGAGTAAAACATGAAAACAAGGGTGCCACAATTCAATTTAAAACAAATTATCATAAATCAATTGTCATGCATCACTTAGGGGAAAATCATCCATTTAACAAAATCATGTTTCTATACAGCGGAACAATAATCAACAGATAAGCATAACATCATCTATGCAATATCTCACAAAATTACTCCAATAACAACAAAATAGAGTATCATCATAAACTCTAAACTAACGTTCCCCCAGTGTTACAATATCAGAGCATGACACCGACGCTACACCAAATAAACTGACTCATGAGCTAATCCTCACCGAGCCAAAAGCCGCTACTCGCCAATCTGAAATCATCAAAGTAAGGGTGAGTCTCATTCACAATTAACAAATGTTATCGAATCATAAACAATAACACATCATAGTCACATTATTCATCCAATTTCATTATATTCAGATTGTTCGGAAGTACTCATCAACACACAACAACAAATAGCATACATTACTAAGAGACAACACCATAATTCACCCAAACAATTCATAACCATTACACAATCATCACATATTATAACATTGGACAATCTTCCATTCATGTTATAATAACACAAGTAGCCTAATGCAAATGCAACTATATGCATGTGGTACCAAAATCTGGGATAACCCAACTCACCGATCCACCATCGTCAAGGATACGGCAACACCCACTCACTAATTCCACACAATGGGAATTAGCTACCACTGATCCACCATCGTCAAGGATCAGCCACATAATGATTATGAATGCATGTATCAACCATAACATGCTCATCACCCACATAAATCAACCAAATGTCATAATCATCAACCACCACAATAATCAATAGCCATACACAGTTATGCTATTTCCCAACCATAATAAAATACATATTTTACATCAACCATATATGTATAATAAACACCCATTACAACCACAACATCATAACAGGTAAATCATTCATCATACAGTGCAACAACAATAACACCCCTCACAATCGTGTACCAAGTACAACAAAGCAACTCGTCAACGACAGAGTATTTACCTCATCATTCATCAAAACACATGATAGCCATATTTACCATGAACGACACCCATTTGCACAATTAACAGAAGCAACCACATTATCACAACATACATCATTGCACATATTCAACTATGCACACAACAACCATTGCACCTCATCAGCTATGCAAAACCATAATAAACCACATTTGAAGAAAATGATACTTTTTAAAATAAAATCAAGTTGTTATTGTTTTATTCATTTCATAGGGTAGAACATTCAATTTAAGGAACAACGTCCAAAACGGCATCTAAAACGGACTTACGGTTTGAAAGTTACACATCTTTAACTTTTTACAAGAAAACAATTATCGCTACAGCACGCGGCGCGACACCCAGTCCGCAGCGCGTAACGAATAGAAAACACGCCTTCGCGGCGCAAACACAGGTTCGCGGCGCGGAACGAGAAAATTACTACGCCTTCGCGGCGCGCACCTACCTTCGCGGCGCGAACTGGCAAAAGTCACAACTTTCATCGCAATTGACAGCATTACGGGATTTACCCCAAAATCCCCAAAACCCAACCAAGTTATGTCATGAACCTCAATTACCACCATATCAGCCACATACATGTTATAACACAAATATAACACACAAAGAGGATCATTCAATCATCATAACAATCATATAATCATACAATTCATCAAAACATACAATTCCCCTCAAAATCATCCCAAAACCCCAATCCATCATATAACCAATTGACACAAACAAAGCATCTAATCAGTCCTATTATCTATAATAGGATAAAAGATATTAACCGGAAGAGTCCCCCCTTACCTTAGCCAAGGATCTTGATTAGCCCTCTTCCTCTTCTGTTCCTCTTTCACGTATCAGCACTTCTACTCTTCTGCTCCTCTTCCACATCTATTTTCCTTTTTTCCTCAATTCCTTATTTTTATGAAAAATAGATTTTAATTTAGTAAAGGGCTTTACTAACATAGCACCCCCTCTTTACTAATACCACACTTGGCCCAACACTATAAACCATCTTTCTTCCAATTAAACCCCACCAACCACCAATAATTCTAATTATAAATTAAATTTCCATTTAAATTAAAAATTAAAATATACGGGTGTTACAACTCTCCCCCACTAAAAGAGTTTTCGTCCTCGAAAACATACCTCAAGTAACCAGCTCGTATCAGAGTCCTTCACCTGAGTCTCCAGCTCTCAATTAACATTACCATCAGTCAATCTCAAAATCCATCTGACATCACCAACAGAGAACATGTTT